>NW_024067257.1:0-72691 GCF_015039405.1 Cantharellus anzutake
GCGACGCAAGTTGCGTTGAGCCCAGAAAGTGATTGGTAATGAAAAACGGATACCTTCAAAGAATTTGTGCCACGAACTCCATTAGGTCCATCAGAAAATCTGAAATAGAGGTAGATGTGTGAAATATGGTTCGAGATTAGATGAAATGGTGTCGACCTAAGGATGGAATGCCGAATCTGGTGATAGTGTTGTGTGCCACTGCGGAAGAGATGCCTGCATCAGCTTGGATGCCACGCAGCGTCCATGCACTGAGCAAACAACCATGTCACTGCCCGATAGGATCGAGATTTTCTGGGCGACGGTCAGCTGGGAAAGAGTCTTCTCTACGTCAAGTAGACGGAATGATCGAGCACGGAGATCGTCGCTTAGGATATCCATCCTGGCTAGATTTCAGTTTCGCAAGTACGAGTACGCGACTTGAACTGGACGGTGAGACACGAAGAGGCCCGCAAAAGTCAAGCTGTGGGGAGAATCCCACGTAGCAGAAAATATATAGCCCTGACAAGCCATGGCGATGGCAGGCCCTGCATATCCGGTCCAGGTGATCATACGCCTCTAATGTCGACTGATGTGGATCGGCCCGTGCACTCACACGACCAACTGGTCACGCATCGTATCAGACCCCAGTCGTCTTTCCGAATTGCCGAAGTTTATCCGCAGCTTCGCGCGGCTTCCTGCCAGGTAGGAGTCTGGCATCACAATCTCGATAACAATATTGTAGAAGTTGTCACCAACTCGCAAAGACATATATTATCCCCACGCAGACTGAGCTAGACAATGTGTTGTTATCTGTATTCTCAGGCGGCGATCGGCAGAGTGCTGGTCAGATATTATCAATCGAAAGAAATTTACATCGTCGTAGCGTAGATGTCAACGTTGTTGACCACCTTGTACATTGTTTAGCGGACCACAACTCCCTTCGGTGGAAATCCACTTTGACGGAAGTCATGATGCGGTTGTGTTCCTTAAACCAAACTGGGTTCATTCAGACTCTTGAGATGGACATAACATGTCAGTCTCATGCTAACCAAAATTCGAGGGACGGATTGGGGACCCACATTATACATGAAAGGCCAACCATTCTCTTTAATCGCGACCAGACGAGCGGTCGTTACCGCTATCACTTGGTTTAATGTTTAGACGTGAAAATGATGAAGGGTAATTTGGAGTGTTCGGATCCTCAAGATCTGACCCCTCCGGATCCACAGGTTCAAAGATCCACTAGAAAAAAGAAAAAGTGAGCACAACGGTAGGGATGGGATAATAAGTTTCGTTGAAACGTACGCGTTGCCTACCCCAATTAGTCTGCAATTGGTAAAGTCTGGTCGTCAAGGACAGCTACGCAGAACGAATTCATCCAAATGGATTATCAACGTCTTCACGATCCGACGCGTCGAGTATGGGGCACTCACAGTCCCGGCCTGTGGTTCACCAGACACTGATACCACCTGATCTGAACCTGAGGCGTACAATCTAAAAAGAACATTACAAATCTCAGTGAACGGCAGGGCAGAATAATGCACAGAATAATGCACAGACTGCACCACGAAAGGACACCATGTGTGCTAATACCCACATGAACTCGCCCATTTCTTCACCTTGTAACACAACCCAAGGGAAAACTTGATTGGAAGCTATAATTTGAGACACGATCCAGATATTTCACTCAGTGAACTAAATATGGACGGAAAGGGGAATAGAATCATGCATACCGACAAAATCCTTGCTGAAGTGGCGCAACGTTGAGATGAACCGTCCAGAATATACGCTCTGGAAGAAATACTGCTGTGCCTCCTTGATAAAAAGCACATTCCACTACGCAAAGTGGCGGCGACAATTGTTAGCACACATATAAGACGAACAATATGATCACGTAGATCCACTCCAAACTTACCTGCTGGAACTTACCCCTCTCACCTGAAACCTCTTTGAACAATTCAACAAAGGGCTTGAACAATGAGGCTTGGGAGGAGATGGAGGAAACGTTTCATCTTGAGTCAAAAGGGCCCTCGTCTCGACGTTTCGGATCTTGTACTATTGCCTCGTAAGTGGGGACTGCAATAGCAGCACAGGTTGTAGTTTTATCATACCGTTCCCGTTTTGAGAGATCCACCACTGAACGATTGGATCCCAATTGAGGTCCAACCACGAGATCAGGTTAGCCATCATTACTTGCCGGAAACATGAAAGACTTACTAAGGAAGATCTTGCAAAGCGGTGGGATCCATATCTTCCTCCGCCGGTTCAAATGACCACTGTCGACACATCATTAGGTTAGAACACAACGAGCCCAACGCTAAAGGCATTCACTGTATCCCATGAAATGGTGGTAGAAGGATTAGAAACTTTCATTCGTTTCTGAAGAAGGACCTATTGTGAAAGAATCTGTGAGAGGCGGGATCGGAAAAGAAGGGAGAGGAAGCTACGAACCATACTGTCACCATTTTCCTTTCCGAGCTGCGCTGCCGCGACGCTGAACGTAAGCCCCGCATAGTGCTGAATACTGAGAAACGTGCGATTGCTCAGAAAACAACGGAAAAGAAAGATGAGAAAGAAAAAGAGTACGCACTAAAACTCCCCGTCCGTTTCCGCCTGTCTTAAATCCCAGTGCACAGCGCCTATCTCCTCGTCCACACCCGTGAAAAAGAACGGAGGCGAATTAATCTTCCCATCTTCTTGAATGCTCAACCAGCGTCCAGTACCAACGTTTTTGAGGAAGTAAGTTTGGGTTAAATTGTGGCGTGTTACTTTCCACTGGAATGTAAAGTTAGGCGAGTGAGTGGTTCGGATTCACGACGAAGGATGCGCGAAGGGGAAGAAAATGAGGGATTTAAAAGTACAAAAGGGGAATGCGTGCACAATAGCAAAGACGTACTTGTTGGGCAGTCAAATCGGACCCATACGTCCGCCCCACGGCATAAGGGTATTTCTGCCCACTTTCAGGCGTGTCGAGCATGGTAAGGTACAACCTCGAATGACCATTCACGATTCGATACTGTGCATATAAGAGGTTCAAATCGGTGAAAATAGGCCGGCGTGCGTTAGACAAGTCGACGGTTGTAGAGTTGGAAAGTCAGATCACAATAATTCCATGGTAACCTGAGAGAGATATTCACAGTTCCTTCGAAAACAGGTGGGACCCTGTGGAACCACCAGAGCCAGAACCGGAAGAAACGATACCAAGTTGGAACCACAACCGGACCATGGGGGAACATCAGCCAGCAGGCAACGCTGCAGCATCAGCAAGAAGAAGAACCAAATAACTCGGTACCCACCCCACCAGAGGTAGTGCCTTTGGAATCCTCGCAGATCTCGAGACCTTCCTGAATTTCCACTTCTACAATTCATTGGGATCAGCACGGACGTTGGGGGGTCAAAATTGGGCATATCAACTCGTCAGATCGTCCAGCCGGAAATGAGGCAGGGGACTCACCGATACCGCCTCACTACCGCTGAGGGAATAAGTTGCCTATCGAGCGATATACATTAGTGGACGCGAAAAGAAATAGGCTACGGGAGTATGGGAGGGGAGGGAAGGAAAAGGTGTGGCTTTACCCTAGAACCATCGCATCCCACAAAGTAATCCGTTGGGAAATACAGGATACTTCCGATCAAACCATAAAATCAAAATGCAAACATTGCGTTCAAAGACAGAAAAACGAAACTTGAACTGTTCCTGGTCAATTCCCAGACGCAAACGAAATGCAAGTGGTTTAAGTCCACCTGCTCAAATCATTCAGAAGACGCAGTTGTTCATAAGGTGAGAAGACTAAGAACACGAACCTTGAGAAACCCAGGAGTTTGGATCTACACCGAGGTAAAGACTTTGTCCAAGACTGAAAAAGGAATAACTATTTGACTCGGGATAGAGGACAATTTTCCACTAATCGTCATCGAACAGCAGTAATATCAGCATGCTTCGTGTTTTATGTGGTATTTTTATTCAAACCCGTACTTGTTGATTTCTAGCGGATGGGTTGTCTGGTCTAACGCTAACAGCTGACTTTCCAGTTGTTGGGTCGGGCGGGTCCATTGTCAGCCAAAGGTTTGGGCCACTTCCATTACAGATTCGGTACTACAAATCGTAGACATCATGAAAGATGTCATGTAAGAGCGTGTCAGTGTTGAGATCGCTCTAACAATTTGCGAGGCAAAGACTGTAGACTGACAACGCCCTCTTCTAGACTCGTAGTGAACGGATGCATCGTTTTGCGACTTCAAGAAATAGGCTTGAATCGGCTTGTATACCGGCTTTCGAGATGCACTGTAGTATGCTAACTGGAGAGTAGGGTCGAGAAGGGAGGAGGCTTGAAATGCCAGGATCGCAAGCGGTCAGATCAAAAGCTCCACGATCATCGATATATATAGGGGCAGTGAATGATCACCATATCGGGTCAATCAGTGATCAATGGAATCTTCAGACAGTACCGGTCCGAAATCCCATTGAGGAAGTATCCACGCGGGCACCACAAAACACAAGAACGGGTCCTTGCTGTAATGCACACCGTTGAGCAATCATTATGCCCCGCAGGGAGTGGTACCCTAATTGAAAGCTCAAGTGGGTGAGGATACATCCCTCCGAGTATCTTCGTAGACAGCTAGGAAACACTTGAACCAATGCAAAAATTGCCCAGTGTCTAGGCGATAGGCATGATAGGAGTTTTATCCCACCTCAAATATACGCAGTCCGAACAAACTCTTGTCAATAATCCTCAAAGCTGAAGCTCAACGCTTCTGTCTCACATAGTGCTTCATCGCCATCGCAGTGCACCTTCGATCTACGTGCGGGCAGTGACCCGCTCAAGAACGGATCCTATGGTATATATATACATACAAGATAAGTCAGTACGGGCTAACTTGATTGCATGCAATGTGGGGCCCCACCGTAACCCTCCCGCCCAAGCGCTCCCTTTGCCTTTAACCCAACGCTTAGAGTTCCGCCACCCACGCGAAGAAGTTTGAGATCCCAGGAAGTGCCGAGACTTGTTCCGGGGGAAGCAGGACGTAGGAACACCTTCCCGATATAACGCAGCTTGGATTGAGCCCAGAAAGTAATCAGTAAGGCAATACCTTCGAAGGATTTTGTGCACACAGCCTCCATTAGGTCCATAAAATAGAAGCACATGACGGTTCGGGATCCAGGTGGATTGGTATTAACCTAAGGGCTAAATTGCCCTGTTCGGCGACGGGTGTTGTGTCTAATTGCAGAAAAGAAATGTGTGTCAGCATAAATAACACGCGACCTTCATATACCTTGCGCAAGCACACTAAATCTCTGCCTGACAAGATCGAGATTTTCCAGTTGCGAAAGCCCGTTAATTTTACGTCAAGCGGATAGAACGGTCCAGAACAGACGATCACTTAGAACATCCTGGCTAGGCCCCGTCACGTCCACAAAGTACAAAGTCGTCATCTCAATTTTGGAATAGCTAGGTAAGCGAGAATGTCCGGTGCGAGAGTACACGTCTACTTCGTGGTTCGTCTCCGATCGAGTTTTCAAGTCTAGCAACATTTGCCGTCACGGAAAACTAGCAAACAGATGGTGCAAAAGAACAGTTACAAAATCCTTACATACAAGCGGAGGCTAACGGGACTGTCTCGCCGATCAGACAAGATTGGGGAAATCCAATGAGAGCGGTGCCGGTGCCCCCGATCATAGGACGACGTTTAAATCCAAGGGAGGGTCTCCGTAAGTTCCAGACTGAACGACGCCTGAATACCATCGAGAGTAGGCCCAATTCGCCCTCCACTGATTCACATCCTCCTGGTCGTTGAAAAATCCAAAGGCCAGGTGATCCAGCCCAATAGAAACATCCTCGGATCCCGTCTTCGTAAAGCCCCTAAGTTCGCTGGTGTTGGCACCACTAAACCTGGATAACTTCGCGACCAGCTCGATGGTCGGTATTGATGACTTGACCGGGACAATGACAGTATCTTTGGGGCCGAACTTGGTTGCAGAAACTGAGACATCAGAGTAGTCAAATATAGTGTAACTGGGTGATATTTAGGATGAGAAACGTCCCACCAAAAAAAACAAATCATCATTACCAATTCGCTGAAATCGCATTCCCCGCGGAGCACAGTTGCGATCGGATTCTCGCTGCAATGCACTCCGTTGGCACGATTATAATGCCCAAGGGGGATTTGGTGCACTGATTGCGAGTTCGAATGGACGGAGATGTATTTATCGGAGCGTCCTTGTAGACATGTCGGCTGGGAAACACTTGGGGCGTAGGTCTAGGAAGCGGCGAAGCGATGATAATGAAATGCTAGCCTGCTATCAAGGGAAAATCCCCCATTAGCATTTAAGAGATAGGCAGTGACGATCTTATCCTACCTCAAATTCTTGGTCATTCGCAGCCTGAACAAAGAGCTGTTAGTAATCCTGAAATTTGAAGGTCAACACTTCGGTCTCACCTAGTGTTTGATTGTCGCCGCAGCACCTTCACTTTCAGTGAACACTCAGGCAAGTGATCCGCTCAGAAAGGGATCCTATTGTCCATGTAAGTCAGCACGGGCTAACGTGATTGCATGGAATGAGGAGGGAAAAATCACCTCGCTGTAACTCTCAAATCCCCTTCCACCGAGTGGGGAACGTTGGATGTTGACAGTTGGACCTAATAAGACATGCGCTTTGACTCAACAGCTAGCGTTTTCCCGACAACATAAAGTAGTGTATGATCCCAGGATGCACCGAGACCCATTCCGACGGGGAAGCAGGACGCAGGGACACCTTCCCGACGCGGCGCAAGTTGCGTTGAACCCAGAAAGTGACTGGTAATGGAAAACGAATACCTTGAAAGAATTTTTGTGCCGCGAATTCCAGTAGGTCCATCAGAAAATCTGAAATGAAGGCACGATGTGTGAGACACGGTTCGAGATTTATGTAAAAGGGTGTCGACCTAAGGGATGGAATGCCGAATCTGGTGATATGTGTTGTGTGCCACTGCAGAAGAGATGCCTGCATCAGCTTGGATGCCACGCGGTGGCCATGCGGCCTGGCCCTTGTGTAAACATGCCACGTCACTGCCTGATAGGATCGAAATCCGGTCAACTGGGAAAGAGTCTTCTCTACGTCAAGTAGGCGGAATGGTCGAGCACGGAGATCATACCCATCCTGGCTAGATTCCAGTCTCGCAGATAGTACGATTACGCGACTTAAGCTGGACGATGATCAGAAGAGAGACAGCGAGGCGCGCGAAAGTCAAGCGGTGGGGAGAATCCCACATAGCAGCAAATATATAGCCCTGACAAGCCGTGGCGATGGCAAACCCTGCATATCCGATCCAGGTGATCATACGCCTCTAGTGTCGACCGGCCCGTGGACTCACACGACCAACTGGTCACGCATCGTATCGGACCCTACCCAGTCGACTTTCCGAATTGCCGAAGTTTATCCACAACTTCGCGCAGCCCACCCGTCGCAGATTCGAAGGCGATTCTTGTAAGGTACATGAATTGAGTATTTCATGATGATAGACGGATCCTGCACTAGTGACTCGCAAAGACGTATATTATCCCCTGCATGCAGACTGAGCTAGACAATGTGTTGTTATCTGTATTTTCAGGCGGCGATCGGCAGAAGTGCCGGTCAGATATTATCAAATCGAAAGAGATTTACAATCGTCGTAGCGTAGATGGCAACGTTGTTGACTTCCCTTCGATGGAAATCTACTTGTTATGATGCCGTTGTGTTCCTCAGACTCTTGAGATGGATATAACATGTCAGTTTCATGCTAACCAAAATTCGAGGGATGGGTTGGGGACGCACAATATACATGAAAGGCCGACCATTCTCTTAATTTAGTCGCGACCAGACGGGCGGTCGTTACCGCTATCACTTGGTCTAAGGTTTAGAAGTGAGAGTGGTGATGGGTAATTTGGGGTGTTGGGATCTTTAAGATCTAACCCCTCCGGATCCACAGGTTCAAAGATCCACTGGAGCAAAGATAAGTGAGCACAATGATAGGGACGGGATAATGAGTTCCGTCGAAGCGTACGCGTTGCCTACCCCCATTAGTCGCCCAACGGATAAGTCTGGCCGTCATATACAGCTACGCAGAACGAATTCATCCAAACGGATTATCAACGTCCTGCCGATCCGACGCGTCGAGTATGGGACACTCACATTCCCGGCTTGTGGTTCACCAGACATTGATACCACCTGATCTGAACCTGAGGCGTACAATCTAAAAAGAAGAATACAAATCCCAGTGAATGGTATAGGAAAAAAATGCACAGACTGCACCACGGTGGTGCACCAAGTGTAAAGGTGACTAATACCCACACGAAATCGCCCGTTTCTTCACCTTGTAGTACAGTCCAAGGGCAAACCTGATTGGAAGCTATGATTTGAAACACGATCCACTCAGTAAACTAGATATGGACGGAGGAAGCGAATGGAATCATGCACACCGACAAAATCCGTGCTGAAGTGGCGCAACGTTGAGATGAACCGTCCAGAATATACACTCTGAAAGATGTAGTGCTGTGCCTCCTTGATAAAAAACACTTTCCACTACGTAATGCGATCATATTATCGGTTGCCCAGTCCGAGGTCATTATAGCGCATGTAGAAAGTGCCAGCGACAGTTGTTAGCACACATATAAGACATGCGCTCCGAAGAATACGGTCATCCAGATCCACTCCAAACTTACCTGCTGGGACTTAGCCCTCTCACCTGAAAGGTCCTTTGAACAATTCAACAAAGGGCTTGAACAATGAGGCTTGGAAGGGGATGGAGGAAACGTTTCATCTTGAGTCAAAAGGGCCCTCGTTTCGACGTTTCGGATCTTGTACTATTTCCTCGTAAGTGGGGACTGCAATAGCAGTACAAGTTATAGTCTTATCATACCGTTCCCGTTTTCAGTGATCCACCACTGAATGATTAGATCCCAATTGAGGTCCAAGCACAAGATCAGGTCAGCCATCATTACTTACCGAAAACATAAAGGACTTACTAGGGAAGATCTTGCAAAGCCGTGGGATCTACATCCTCCTCTGCCGGTTCAAATGACCACTGTCGATACACCATTAGGATAGAACCCAACCAGTCCAGCGTTAAG
This sequence comes from Cantharellus anzutake, assembly GCF_015039405.1. Classification (NCBI taxonomy): domain Eukaryota; kingdom Fungi; phylum Basidiomycota; class Agaricomycetes; order Cantharellales; family Hydnaceae; genus Cantharellus; species Cantharellus anzutake. The sequence continues at coordinate 9,067 of NW_024067257.1, forward strand.
CGCACCCACCGTATCATATGAAATCGAAGAATTTTCGGCGTCCATCCGACCCAGAAGCTTGACCTATTGTGAAAGAATCCATAAGCTGAGAGGCGGGATTGGAAGGGAAGGGAGGGGAAGCTGCAAACCATAGCGTTATCACTTCCACTTCCGCCTTCCAACCGCACGGTGGTGAACGAATACCCCCCCTGGTGCTGAATACTGATAAAAAATCAAGCATGAGATTACTCAGAAAACAATGGAAAAGAAACAAAGTACACACTAAAACTCCCCTTCCGATTCCCCTTGTCTTAAATCCCAGTGCACAGCGCCTATCTCCCCATCCACACCCGCAACAAGGGACCCAACCGCCCCATCCTCCTGAATACTCAACCAGCGTTCAGTGCCAACGTTTTTGAGGAAGTAAGTTTGGGTTAAATCATGGAGTGTTACTTTCCACTACAAATGTTAAATTAGAAGAGTGTGGTTTAGATTCACGACGAAGGATGGGTGGAAGGGATGGGAATGCGAAATTCAAGAGTACGGAAGGGGGAAATGCATGCACAATGGCAAAGACGTACTCGTTGGGTAGCTAAATCGGACCCGTACGTCCACCCCACGACAGAGGGGTATTTCTGCCCACTTGGAGGCGTGTCGAGCATGGTAAGGTACGTCCTCGAATGGGCATTCACGATTCGATACTGTGCATATCAGAGGTTTTGATTCGGTGAAATTAGGCCGGCGTGCGTTAGTTAAGTTAGAGTTGGAGAGTCAGATCACAAAATTCCATGGTAACCTAAGAAAGATATTCACAGTTCCTTCGGAAACAGGTGGGACCCTATGAAACCACCAGAGTCAGAACCGGAAGAAACCATCCAAAGCAACCGAACATGGTACTCACTCCGCCAGAGGTAGTGCCTTTGGAATCCTCGCAGATCTCAAAACCCTCTTGAATTTCCACTTCTATAATTCATTGGGATCGGTACAGCCAATGGGGGGGGGTGTGTCAAAAATTGGGCATATCAACTCGTTTGATCGTCCGGTGGGAAATGAGACATGGGACTCACCGATCCGACATAGCTGTAGGCATAAGTTACCTGTCGAGTGATATGCATTAGTAGATGCGAAAATAAGCCACCGGATAGGGGAGGAAAAAATGTGGCTTTACCCCGGAGCCATCGTATGACACAAAGTAATTCGTTGGGAAGTTCAGGATACTTCCGATCAAACCATAAAATCAAAATGCAAAACGTTGCGTTCAAAGACAGAAAAACGAAACTGAAAATGATCCTGGTCGCCTCCCGGACGCAGACGAAATGCAAATGGCTTAGGTCGACCTGCTCAAATCGTTCAGAAGGTGTGGGTAACGCATTTGTTCTGAAGGGGAGAGGACGAACCTTGAGGAATCCAGGAGCTTGCATCTACAGCAAGGTAAAGACTTTGTCCAAGACTGAAAAAGGAATAACTATTCGACTCGCGATAGAGGGCAAATTTCCACTAATTATCATCGAAGAGCAGTAATATAAGTATGCACCATGTATTTTTATTCAAACCCGTACTTGTTGATTTCTAGCAGATGGGTTGTCTGGTCTAACGGTAATAGCTGACTTTCCAGTTGCTGGGTTGGGCGGGTCCATTGTCAGCCAAAGGTTTGAGCCTAGTGCACTACAGATTCGATACTACAAATCGCGGGCATCGTGAATGATGTCATGTAAGAGTGTCAACGATGAGATCGCTCTAACAATTTGTGAAGCAAAGATTGTAGACTGACAACACCCTCTTCCAGGCTCGTAGTGAACGGAGACATTGTTTCGCGACTTCAAGAAATATACTTGTATACCAGCCGTCGAGATGGATAAGCGTGGAGAGCACACGGTAGTATGCTAACTCGAGAGTAGAGAAGAGAAGGGAAGACACTAGCTGGGGCTTGAAATGCCAGGATCGCAAGCGGTCGAATCAAAAGCTCCCCGTGCATGATCGTCGATATATATAGGGGCAGTGAATGATATGATTAATGCTATATCGGGTTGATCAGTTACTACCAATATGTCCCCCCAGAGAGTTTTCAGGTACCCTAATGAAAAGTGGGTGGGAATCGAAGTGTAGACAGTACGCTTGCAGGTTTGGAGCATGGATAACGAATTTACATGACATGCCCGTCGCGTCCGCCACTAATGCAAAAAATTGCCCCTGTGTCTAGGCGATAGGCGTCTTATCCTACCTCAAATTATACGCAGTCCGGCCGAACAATGACTTGTCAATAATGCTTCAGTCTCACATATGTAGTCCTTCATCGTCGTCGTAATACACCTTCGACGGGCAGGTGACCCACTTAAGAACGGATCCTATGGTACCTAAATCAGTACGGGCTAACCTGATTGCACGCAATGTAGGGACCCCATCGTAACCCTCAAATCCCCTCCCGCCGAGTGGAAAGCGTGAATGTCAATCGTTGGACCCAAGCGCTCCCTTTGCCTTTCACTCAACGCCTAGAGTTTCGCCAGCTATGTGAAGAAGTTTAGGATCCCAGGACGTGCCGGGACCTTTTCCGGGGGAAAGCAGGACGTGGGAGCAACTTCCCGGTGTAATGCCGCTTGCATTGAGCCCAGAAAGTAATTAGTCAGGGAATACCTCCAAAGGGTTTTGTGTGCGCAACCTCCATTACATAGGTCCATCAGATAACCTAAAACAGAAGCACATGATGTGTGAAACGCAGTTCGGGATCCAGGTAGATCGATATTAACCGAAGGGCTGAAATGCCCAGTTCGGTGACGTGTGTTGCGTCCAACTGCAGAAGAGAAATGTGCGTCCGCATGAATAACACGCGACGTCCATATGCCCTGCGCAAGTACACTAAATCTCTGCCTGACAAGATCGAAATTTTCCGGGTAATGGTCAGTTGCGAAAGTCTTTTCTATATAATGGTCCAGGACGCCATCCCTGGCTAGGTCCCCGTCCACAAAGTGGAAAGTCATCGCAATTTGGGGATAGCTGAATAAGTGAGAATGTCCGGTGGGAAAGTACACTGCGTCCAATTCATGCTTCGTCTCCGATCGAGTTTTCAAGTCTAGCGACAATTTGCCGTCACGGAAAGCTAGCAAACAGATAGTGCAAAGGGACAGTTACAAGATACTGCACACCAACCAGGACTGACTCGTCGATCAGTCAAGATTGGGAAATCCAATGAGCGGAGCCGGTGCCCTCGATCGGATGCGCGCATAGGGTGACGATTAAATCCAAGAGAACGTCTCCGGAAGTTCAAGACTGAACGACGTCATCGAGAGTAGGCCCTACAAAGACTTTGAATTCGTCCTCCTCGGCAACCCAGCGATTCATATCCTCCTGGTCGTTGAAAAATTCAAAGGCCAGGTGATCCAGCCCAATAGAAACATCCTCAGATCCCCTGAGTTGAAGAACCGCCGTCTTCGTAAAGCCCTCGAGTTCCTTTGGCAGTCGCTGGAGTGTTGACGACGGACTCGCCTGGGATGTGGCTTCAGGAGGAAATTTTAGCTTCCAACCAGCAACGCGAGCTGATAATTTCGGATGGAAGGTTACCAATCATGAACTTGTCGGTCGTAGTTCTGAATGAGAGGATGTGAAATAGGTGGATTCACCCACGGGTCCTCGTTGAAAAAAGTAAGATCGACTCCAGCCGTACCGTCGGCTGCTCTGAGTCCCCAACCCTGGCGTATTTGGGGCAATATAAGATTTGGTGACCTTTCTGTAACCAAGTCCTGAACTCACGATAACTGACGCATACTTGGGGGCGGTTCCTCCGAGAACGAACTGGACTTCATTTATGCCGCGCTCCCTTGCCGCTTCGGCAATGGCATCAAACGGTGTAACAGTGTAACTTGCTGCAGAATGAGACAAAGCATAAGTGATGATTCTGCTTCATCTGACATGCTGGACACCCATGATGGAGTGCTGCGGAGCCCCCACCAGAGATAGCCGCATTCTTTGCGTTTGGGCCGATGACGCCAATGGATTTGACAACAGAAGGATCCAAAGGAAGAAGATTTCCCTCGTTCTTAAGCAAAACGACCGCAGACTGGAATAGATTCTTGTTATTTATTAATATGACTGGTCAAGAAAAGAAGTCTCACGGAAGCAGCTTCTCGAAGGATTTTCTTTACCTCTGAATCGTCGTTCGACTTCTCAGGGGCGTCTTCTGGGACACCACTTGGCTGTACGTTGTTAATTAGATTGAGGACGTTACGAACCCTGTCATCGATATTTTGTTCGGAGACCTTCCTAGAACGAAAAGCCGCATTCAAGGCGGCGCCTCGAACCACAGTGGGGCCCTAGACGATACACATTGATTAGAAGAAACGTCGGTGAGTGAACGCTTACGGGCATCTCCAAGTCTAATCCAGCTCGGATCGATTCCGTGATAGAGTGTGTGCCATTCCCATCACTCATTACCGATCCACTGAAACTCATTCCCCGCAGAGCACAGTCGAGAACAAGAATGGATTCTCGCTGCAATGCACTCCGTTGACACAATTGTACCCTGTCATTATGGCCCACGGCGGATTTGGTGCCCTGATTGTGAGTTCGAATGGACGGAGATGTATTTCTCGGAAGGTCCTGGTACACATGTTGGCTGGGAAACACTTGGGGCGTAAGTCTAGGAAGTGGCGAAGTGATGATAATGAACTTTACGTGACATGCTAGCCCGCTATCAAGGCAAAATCCTTCCATTACCATTTAAGAGATAGGCAGTGGCAATCTTATCCCACCTCGAATTCCTGGTCATTCACAGCCTGAACAAAGAGCTGTCAGTAATCCTGAAATCCGAAGCTCAATACTTCGGTCTCACATAGTGTTTGATTGTCGCCGCAACACCTTCACTTTGCACACCTTCAATGAACACGCGGGCAAGTGATCCGCTGAGAAAAGGGTCCTATGGTCCATGTAAGTTAGTACGGGCTAACGTGGTTGCATGGAATGAGGGACAAATCACCTCGCTGTAACTCTCAAATCGCCTTCCACCGAGTGGGGAACGTTGGATGTTGACGGTTGGACATGCGCTCCCTTTGCCTTTGACTCAACATCTAACGTTTTCCTGACAACATAAAGTAATGTATGATCCCAGGATGCACCGAGACCCGTTCCGACGGGGAAACAGGACGCAGGGACACCTTCCCGACGCGACACAAGTTGCGTTGAGCCCAGAGAGTGATTGGTAATGGAAAACGAATACCTTCAAAGAATGTGGTGCCACGGACTCCGTTAAGTCCATCAGAAAATCTGAAATATGGTTCGAGATCTAGATGAAATGGTATGGACCTAAAGGATGGAATGCCGAATCTAGTGATACGTATTGTGTACCACTGCGGAAGAGATGCCTGCATTAGCTCGGATGCCACGCAGCGTTCATGCATTGAGCATGTCACTTCCCGATAAGATCGAGATTTTCTGGGCAACGGTCAGCTGGGAAAGAGTCTTCTCTACGTCAAGTAGGCGGAATGATCGAGCACGGAGATCATCGCTTAGGATATCCATCATGGCTAGATTTCAGCTTCGCAGGTAACAGTACGATTACGCCACTTGAATTGGACGGCGAGACACGATGGTCAGAAGAGAGACAGTGAGGTCCGCAAAAGTCAAGCTGTGGGGAGAATCCCACGTAGCAGCAAATATGTAGCCCTGACAAGCCATGGCGATGGAAAACCCTGCGTATCCGATCCAGGTGATCATACGCCTCTAGTAATGTCGACTGATGTGGATCGGCCCGTGCACTCACACAACCAACCGGTCACGCATCATATCAGACCTACCCCAGTCGTCTTTCCGAATTGCCAAAGTTTATCCGCAACTCCGCGCGGCTTCCTAGGAGTCTGGCATCACAATCTCGATAACGTAGAAGTTGCCATCCGTCGCATTCTTATAAGGTAACAATGACACACGTGTTGAGTATTTCATGGTATCCTGCAAAGACATACATTATTCCCACGCAACCTGAGCGTTGTTATCTGTAATCTCAGGCGGCGATCGGCAGAGTGCCGGTCAGATATTGTCAAATCGAAAGAGATTTACAATCGTCGTAGCGTAGGTGGCAACGTCCACCTTGTACAATGTTTAGCGAAAAAGCCGTAACGCCACAGCCCCCCTTCCCTTGGTGGAAATCCACTTTGACAAAATTCATGATGTACTCAGTTGTGTTCCTCAAACCAAACCAGGTTCATTCAGACTCTTGAGATGGACATAACATGTCAGTTTCATGCTAACCAAAATTCGAGGGACGGGTTGGGGACGCACAATATACATGAAAGGCCGACCATTCTCTTTTTAGTCGCGACCAGACGAGCGGTCGTTACCGCTATCACTGGGTCTAAGGTTTAGAAGTGAGAGTGGTGAAGGGTAATTTGGAGTGTTCGGGTCTTTAAGATCTAACCCCTCCGGATCGACAGGTTCAAAGATCCACTGGAGCAAAGATAAGTGATCACAACGGTAGGAATGGGATAATAAGTTCCGTTGAAACGTACACGTTGCCTACCCCAATTAGTCTGCCAATGGTAAAGTCTGGTCGTCATGGACAGCTACACAGAACCAATCCATCCAAATGGATTATCAACATCCTCATGATCCGACGCGTCAAGCATGGGGCACTCACACTCCCAGTCTGTGCCAGTGGTTCACCAGACGTTGATACCACCTGATCAGAACCTGAGGCGTACAATCTAAAAAGAACAATATGGAGCACCACAAATCTCAATGAACGGTAGAGCAGAATAATGCAGAGACTGCACCACGGAGGTACACCATGTGTGAAGGCGACTAATACCCACACGAACTCGCCCGTTTCTTCACCTTGTAATACAACCCAAGGGCAAACTTGATTGGAAGCTATAATTTGAAAAATGGTCGAGATATTTCACTCAGTGAACTAAATATGGACGGAAAGGGGGATGGAATTATGCATACCGACAAAATCCGTGCTGAAGCGGCGCAACGTTGAGATGAACCGTCCAGAATATACACTCTGGAAGATATACTGCTGTGCCTCCTTGATAAAAAATACTTTCCACTATGTAATGCGATCATATTATCGTTTGCCGGGTCCGAGGTTATTGTAGCGCATGTGGAAAGTGTCAGCGACAATTGTGAGCACACATATAAGACATGCGAATACGGTCACGCAGATCTACTCCAAACTTACCTGCTGGAACTTACTCCTCTCACCTGAAAGCTCCTTTGAACAATTCAACAAAGGGCTTGAACAATGAGGCTTGGGAGGGGATGGAGGAAACGTTTCATCTTGAGTCAAAAGGGCCCTCGTTTCGACGTTCCGGATCTTGTACTGTTACCTCGTAAGTGGGGACTGCGATAGCAAGTTGTAGTCCTATCATACCGTTCCTGTTTTCAGAGACCCTCCACTGATACGATTAGATCCCAATCGAAGTCCAAGCACGAAATCAGGTCAGTCATCATTACTTGCCGAAAACATGAAGGAGTTACTAAGGGAGATCTTGCAAAGCGCTGGGATCCACATCTTCCTCTGCCGGTTCAAATGACCACTGTCGACACAACATTAGAATAGGACACTACCAGTGCAGCGTTAAACGCACGCACCGTATCATATAAATTATCAAAGCCCGTCCGACCCCGAAGCCTGACCTATTGTGAAAGAACCATAAGACGCCATGATCTAAGAGGCGGGATTGGAGGGGAAGCTGCAAACCGGAGTGTTATCATTCCCACTTCCGCCATCCAACAGCGCGACGCTGAATGAAAGCCCCCCTGGTGCTGAATACTGAGAAGAAAAGCAAACATGAGATCACTCAGAAAGCAATGGAAAAGAAAGACGAGAAAGAAACGGAGTACACACTAAAACTCCCCTTCCGACTCCCCCTGCCTTAAATCCCAGTGCACAGCGCCTATCTCCTCGTCCACACCCGTGAAAAGGGATTCAAGCGCCCCGTCTTCTTGAATGCTCAACCAGCGTTCAGTACCAACATTTTTAAGGAAGTAGGTTTGGGTTAAATCGTGGGGTATTACTTTCCACTGGAGTGATTGCAAATGTAAAGTTAGGCGAGTGAGTGGTTCGGATTCACGATGGAGAATGGCTGAAGGGGAAGGAAATGGGGGATTCGAAAGTACGGAAGGGAGCGTGCACAATAGCAAAGACTTACTTGTTGGGCAGTCAAATCGGACTTGTACGTCCGCCCCACGGCATAGGGGTATTTCTGCCCACTTTGAGGCGTGTCGAGCATGGTAAGGTACGTCCTCGAATGGGCATTCACGATTCGATACTGTGCATATAAGAGGTTTGATTCGGTGCAAATAGGTCAGTAGAATTGGAGAGTCAGATCACAGTAGTTCCATGGTAACCTGAGAAAGATATTCACAGTTCCTTCGGAAACGGGTGGGACCCTGTGGAACCACCAGAGCCAGAACCGGAAGAAACGACACAAAATTAGAACCACAACCGAACCATCAGTCAGCAGACAGTGCTGTAGCATCAGCAAGAATGACTTAGTACTCACTCAACCAAAGGAGGTGCCTTCGGAATCCTCACAGATCTCGAAACCCTCCTGAACTTCCACCTCTAAAATTTATTGGGATCAGCGCGAGACAACGGGGAGTCGAGAATCATATCAACTCGTCAGATCGTCCAACAGGAAATGAGACATAAAACTCACTGATCCCGCCGATCCACTATTGCCATGGAGATGGTAAAATACCTATCGAGCGATAAACATTGGTGAATGCCAAAACAAAATGGAAAATAGGCCACGGGGATATGGGAGGGGAGGGGAGGGCTTTACCTGGGAGCCATCGTATGATACGAAGAATCTCGTTGGGAAGTACAGGATACTTCTGATCACACCATAAGATCAAAACATTGCGTTCAAAGACAAAACTAACTGTTCCTGGTCACCGCCCGGACGCAGACGAAATGCAAATGGCTTAGGTCGACCTGCTCAAATCGTTCAGAAGGTGTGGGCTTACGCACTTGTTCATGAGGTAAGAGGGGACTAAGGGCACGAACCTTGAGGAACCCAGGTCCTTACATCTGCAGCGAGGTAAAGACTTTGTCCAAGACTGAAAAAGGAATAACTATTCGACTTGGGATAGAAGACGATTTTCCACTAATCGTTATCGAACAGCGGCAATATATAAGCATGTCTCAAGTATTTTTATTCGAACCCGTACTTGTTGATTTCTAGCGGATGGATTGTCCGGTCTAACACTAACAGCTGACTTTCCAGTTTCTGGGTTGGGTGGGTCCATTGTCAGCCAAAGGTTTGAGTCTAGTGCACTACAGATTTGGTACTACAAATCGCGAATGATGTCATGTAAGAGTGTCAGCGATGAGATCGCTCTAACAATTTGTGAGGCAAAGATTGTAGACTGACAACACCCTCTTCCAGGCTCGTAGTGAACGGAGACATCGTTTCGCGACTTCAAGAAATAGACTTGTGTACCAGCTGTCGAGATGGGTATGTGTGGAGAGCACACGGTAGTATGCTAACTCGAGAGTAGAGAAGAGAAGAGAAGACACTAGCTGGGGCTTGAAATGTCAGGATCGCAAGGGGTCGGATCAAAAGCTCTCCATGCATGATTATCGAGATATATATATAGGGGCAGTGAATGATATGATCCCCATATCGGGTTGATCAGTCACTACCAACGGAATCTTCGGCTTGGTAAAATATATACCAGAATCGAAACCCCATTGAGGAAGTATATTGGATAGTCGCACTGCCACGCGGGGTCCAGTCGAGATCAAGAACGAGTCCTTGTTGTAATGCGCACCGGCCCCATTGTTTCCAATCATTATGCCCCCCAGGGAGTTTTCAGGTACCCTAATCGGATGCGTCCGTGCTACAAGTGTAAGTCGTCCGTATAAGGAGAGAATAATTGCGAACTCAAGTGGGTGGGAATATCTCGAAGTATCTTCGCAGACAGAAAACGCTTGCAGGTTTGGATCGAGCATGGATAACGAATTTACATGACATGCCCGTCCGCCACTAATACAAAAATCGCCTCAGTCTCTAGGCGATAGGAGTCTTATCCTACCTCAAATTATACGTAGTCCGAACAATGACTTGTCAATAATGCTTCGGTCTCACATACATGTTCTTTCGTCGCAATACACCTTCGATGGGCAGGTGACCCGCTCAAGGACGGATCCTATGGTACATAAGTCAGTACGGGCTAACTTGATTGCACGCAATGTGGGTACCCCATCGTAACCCTCGAATCCTCTCCCGCCGAGTAGGGAGCGTCGAATGTCAATCGTTGGACCCAAGCGCTCCCTTTGCCTTTGACTCAATGCCTAGAGTTTCGCCAGCTATGCGAAGCAGTTTAGGATCCCAGGACGTGCCGAGACATTTTTCAATGGGGAAGCAGGACGTAGGAACACCTTCCCGATGTAGCGCAGCCCGCATTGAGGCCAGAAAGTAATTAGTCAGGGAATACCTCCAAAGGATTTTGTGTGCGCAACCTCCATTACATAGGTCCATCAGATAACCTAAAACAGAAGCACATGATGTGTGAAACGCAGTTCGGGATCCAGGTAGAATGATATTAACCCAAGGGCTAAAATGCCCAGTTCGGTGACGGGTGTTGCGTCCAACTGCAGAAGAGGAATGCGCGTCAGCATGAATAACAGGCGACGTCCATATGCCCTGCGCAAGCACACTGAATCTCTGCCTGACAAAATCCAAATTTTCCGGGTAATGGTCAGTTGCGAAAGTCTTTTCTACATCATGCGGGTAGAATGGTCCAGGACGTCCATCCTGGCTAGGTCCCCGTCCACAAAGTGGAAAGTCATCACAATTTGGGGATAGCTGAATAAGCGAGAATGTCCGGTGGGAAAGTACACTGCGTCCAATTCATGCTTTGTCTCCGATCGAGTTTTCAAGTCTAGCGACATTTACCGTCACGGAAAACTAGCAAACAGAAGGTGCAAAAGAACAGTTACAAGATGCTGTCCACAAGCCGGGACTGTCTCGTCGATCAGACAATATTGGGAAATCCAATGAGTGGAGCCGGTGCCCTTGATCGGATGCGGGCATAGGGTGTGTTTAAATCCAAGAGAACGTCTCCGTAAGTTCCAGACTGAACGACGCCTGAACATCATCGAGAGTAGGCCCTACAAAGACTTTTAATTCGTCCTCCTCGGCAACCCAGCGATTCATATCCTCCTGGTCGTTGAAAAACCCAAAGGCCAGGCCAATACAAACATCCTCGGATCCCCTGGGTTGAAGAACCGCCGTCTTCGTAAAGCCCTCAAGTTCCTTTGGCGGGCGCTGGAGTGTCGACGACGGACTCGCCTCGGACGTGGCTTCAAGAGTAAATTTTAGCTTCCAACCAGCAAAACGTGAGTTGATAATTCTGGATGAAAGGTTATCAATCATGAACGTGTCAGTCGTAGTTCTGAATGAGAGGATGTGAAATAGTCGTGAAACGACAGCATAACGATCAAAGCTGTGAACTCACGAAATACCGGGTTGACCTGAGGATCCACCCACGAGTCCTCGTTGAAAAAAGATCGACTCCAGCCGTACCGTCGGCTGCCCTGAGATCCGGGCCCTGGCGTGCTTAGGGCAATATAAGATGATGTCCTTTCTTTGACCAAGTCCTAAACTCGCGATAACTGGCGCATACTTATGGGCGGTTCCCGCGAACTGGACTTCATTTATGCCGAGCTCCCTTGCCGCTTCGGCAATGGCATCAAACGGTGTAACTGTGTAACTTGCTGCAGAACGGGACAGAGCATAAGTGATAATTTTGCTTCATCTGGACACCCACGACGAAGTCCTGCGGAGCCCCCACCAGAGATAACCGCATAAGTCCTTTCCAAAACGACCGCAGACTGGAATAGGTTGTTCAGTCTTGTTATTGATATGACTGGTCAAGAAAGAAGTCTCACGAAAGCAGCTTCTCGAAGGATTCTCTTTACCTCTGGATCGCCGTTCGACTTCTCAAGGGCGTCTTCTGGGACACCACTTGGCTGCACGTTGCTAATTAGATTGAGGACGTTACGGACCCTGTCATCGATATTTCGTTCGGTCCTAGAATGAATTAAAGGCGGCACCTCGAACGGTAGTGGGGCCCTAGACGATACACACATTGATTAGAAGAAACGTCGGTGTGAGTGAACGCTTACGGGCATCTCCAAGTCTAATCCAGCTCGGATCATTCCGTGAGAGAGCGTGCCGCTCTAATTACTCACTACCAATCCCATTCCCCGCGGGGCACAATCGAAAATGGATTCTCGCTGCAATGCACTCCGTTGATACAATTGCACCCCGTCATTATGGCCCACGGGGGATTTGATGCACTAATTGCGAGTTTGAATGTATTTCTCGAAGCGTCCTAGGCATGTCGTCTGAGAAATATGGGGAATAGGTCCAGGAAGCAACAAAGCGATTCGAATGATAATGAACTCACATGACATGCTGCCCTGCTATCAAAGCAAAATTCTCCCCTCAGCATATATGAGATAGGCACAGTGGAAATCTTATCCCACCTCAAATTCTTGGTCATTCGCAGCCTGAACAAAGAGCTGTCAGTAATCCTGAAATCTGAAACTCAATACTTCGGCCCCACATAGGGATTGATTGTCGCCGCAACACCTTCACTTTGCACGCCTTCAATGAACACGCAGGCAAGTGATCCGCTCAGAAAAGGATCCTGTGGTCCATGTAAGTCAGTACGGGCTAACGTGATTGCATGAGGGGAAAATCACCTCACTGTAGCTCTCGAATCCCCTCCACCGAGTGGGGAGCGTTGAATGTTGACGGTTGGGCCTAATAAGACATGCGCTCCCTTTGCCTTTGACTCAATAGCTAACGTTTTCCCGACAACATAAAGTAGTATATGCTCCCAAGATGCACCGAGACTCATTCCGACGGGGAAGCAGGACGCAGGGACGCCTTCCCGACGCGACGCAAGTTGCGTTGAGCCCAGAAAGTGATTGGCGAGAGAAAACGAACGCCCCAAAAGAATTTTGTGTCGCGAACTCCATTAGGTCCATCAGAGAATCTGAAATAGAGGCATGATGTGTGAAATACGGTTCGAGATCTAGATGAAATGGTGTCGACCCAAGGGAAAGAATGCCGAACCTAGTGGTACGTGTTGTGTGCCACTGCGGAAGAGATGCCTGTATCAGCTTGGATGCCACGCGCCGCCCATGCAGCCTGATCCTTACGCAAACACACCATGTCACTGCCTGATAGGGCCGAAATGTTCTGGGCGATGGTCAGCTGGGAAAGAGCCTTTCCTACGTCAAGTAGGCGGAATGGAGATTGTCGCTTAGGGTATCCATCTTGGCTAGATTCCAGCCTCACAGATAATAGTATGCGACTTAAGCTGGACAGTGGGACAGAAGAGAGACAGCAAGGCCACTGAGCTGCGGGGGGAATCCCACGTAACAGAGCCCTGACAAGCCATGGCGGTGGCAAACCCTGCACATCCGATCCAGGTGATCATACGCCTTTAATGTCGACTAATGTGGATCGGCCCGTGCACTCACACAACCAACTTGGTCACGCATCATACTTTCGATGACAATATTGCAGAAGTTGCCACCCATCGCAGAAGGCGGTTCTTATGAGGTAGTAATGATATTGAGATAAACGGGTCCTGCACTAGTTTTAGTATATAACTCGCAAAGACATATATTATCCACAGACTGAGTTAGACAGTGCGTTGTGGCAGAAGTGCCGGTCAGATGTTATTAAATCGAAAGAGATTTACAATCGTCGTAGCGTAGATGGCAACGTTTGTACAATGTTTGACGAAAATGCCGTAATGCCACAACCCTGCACTTTGACAGAAGTCATGATGCAATTGTGTTCCTCAAACCAAACCCAGACTCTTGAGATGACGTCAGTTTGATGCTAACCGAAATTCGAGGGTCGGGTTGAGGACGCACAATATACATGAAAGGCCGGCCATTCTCCTGAGTCACGACCAGACAAGTGGTCGTTACCACTATCACTTGGTCAAAGGTTCAGAAGCGAAAATGATGAAGGGTAATTTGGAGTGTTCGGATCTTCAAGATCTGACCCCTCCGGATCCACAGGTTCAAAGATCCACTGGAGGCAAAGATAAGTGAGCACAACGGTAGGGATGGGATAATAAGTTCCATTGAAGCGTACGCGTTGCCTACCCCCATTAATCCACCAATGGCAAATTCTGGTCGTCATGTGCAGCTACGCAAAATTATGGATTCATCCAAACGAATTATCAACGTCATCACGATCCGACGTGTCGAGCATGGGACACTCACACTCCCAGCCTGTGGTTCATCAGACATTGATACCACCTGATCTGAACCTGAGGGGCACAGTCTAAAAGAGCAATAAGTGCGCAGCATTACATATATCAGTGAATGGTATAGCAGGATAATGCACAGGCTGCACCGCGGAGGCACACCATGTGTGAAGGCGACTAATACCCACACGAACTCGCCCGTTTCTTCGCCTTGTAATACAACCCAAGGGTAAACCTGATTGGAAGCTATAATTTCACTCAGTAAACTAAATATGGACGGAGAAAGCGAATGGAATCATGCACACCGACAAGATCCGTGCTGAAGTAGCGCAACGTTGAGATGAACCGTCCAGAATATACACTCTGAAAGATATACTGCTGTGCCTCCTTGATAAAAAATACTTTCCACTATGTAATGCGACCATATTATCGGTTGCGCGGTCCGAAGTTATTGTGGCACATGTAGAAAGTGCCAGCGATAATTGTTAGCACACATGAGACATGTGCTCCGAAGAATACGGTCACGCAGGTCCACTCCAAACTTACCTGCTGGGACTTACTCCTCTCACCTGAAAAATCCTTTGAACAATTCAACAAAGGGCTTGAACAATGAGGCTTGGAAGGGGATGGAGGAAACGTTTCATCTTGAGTCAAAAGGGCCCTCGTTTCGACATTTCGGATCTTGTACTGTTTCCTCGTAAGTGGGGACTGCAATAGCAGCACAAGTTATAGTCTGATCATACCGTTCCCGTTTTCAGTGATCCACCACTGAATGATTAGATCCCAATTGAAGTCCAAGCACAAGATCAAATCAGCCATCATTTACTTGCCGAAAACATGAAGGACTCACTAAGGAAGATTTTGCAAAGCGGTGAAATCTACATCTTCCTCTGCCGGTTCAAATGACCACTGTCGATACAACATTAGGATAGAACCCAACCAGTCCAGCGTTAAACTTGCCCACCGTGTCATACGAAATATGAGAATTTTCAATGCTCATCCGAGGCAGAAGCTTGACCTATTGTAAAGGAATCCATAAGACGTCATGATCTGAGAGGCGGGATTGGGAAAAAAAAAAAAAGGCTTGCAAACCATAGTGTTATCATTTCCACTTCCGCCATCCAACCGCACGACGGCGAACGCACGCCCCCCCGGGTGCTGAATACTGATAAAAAATCAAATATGAGATTACTCAGAAAAGAAGGACGAGAAAAGTACACACTAAAACTCCCCTTCCGATTCCCCCTGTCTTAAATCCCAGTGCACAGCGCCTATCTCCCCGTCCATGCCCGTGACAGGGGACTCACCCTTCCCGTCTTCCTGAATGCTCAACCAGCGTCCAGTGCCGACGTTTTTGAGGAAGTAAGTTTGGGTTAAATTGTGGGGTGTTACTTTCCACTACAAATGCTATATTAGAAGAGTGTGGTTGAGACTCACGACGAAGGATGGGTGGAAGGGAAGGGAATGCGGAATTCAAAGGTACCAGGTGCATGCACAATAGCAATGACATACTCGTTGGGTAGTTGAATTGGACTCATACGTCTGCCCCACGACATAGGAGTATTTCTGCCCACTTTCAGGCGTGTTGAGCATGGTAAGGTACGTCTTTGAATGGGCATTCACGATTCGATACTGTGCATATAAAAGGTTTGATTCGGTGAAATTAGGCCGACGTGCATTGGATAAGTCGACGGTTGTAGAGTTGGAAAGTCAGATCGTAATAATTCCATGGTAACCTGAGAAAGATATTCACAGTTCCCTTGAAAACAGGTGGGACCCTGTGGAGCCACAAGAGTTAGAACGATACCAAACAACCGAACATCAGCCAACAGGCAATGCTGCAGCATCAGCAAGAGGAAGAATCACATGAAATCATAATAATTTGGTACTCACTCCACCGGAGGTAGTGCCTTTGGAATCCTCGCAAATCTCAAAACTTTCCTGAATTTCCACTTCTACAATTCATTGGGATCAGTACAGACAAACAATTGGGCGTATTAACTCGTCAGATTGTCCAGCAGGAAATGAGACATGGGACTCACCGATCCCGCATCACTACTGCTGTAGGAATAATTTGCCTCAGGCTATCGAATGATGTACAACCATGGTTACGAAAAAATAAGCCACGGAGTATGGGGAGGGAGGGGGGGGGAAGTGTGGCTTTACCCTGGAGTAATGGCATGCCACAAAGTACTTCGTTGGGAAGTTCAGGATACTTCCGATCAAAATCAAAATGCAAACATTGCATTCAAAGACAGAAAAACGAAACTTAAAATGTTCCTGGTCGTCTCCCAGATGCAGACGAAATGGAAGTGGCTTAGGTCGACCTGCTCGAATCGTCCAGAACGTGTGGGCTTACGCACTTGTTCATAAGGTGACAGGACTAAGGGTACGAACCTTGAGGATTCCAGGAGTCTACATCCACAGCGAGGTAAAGACTTTGTCCAAGACTGAAAAAGGAATAACTATTCGACTCGGGATAGTGGGCAAGTTTCCACTAGAGCAGTAACGTAAGCATGCATCAGGTAGTATTTTTATTCAAACCCGTACTTGTTGATTTCTAGCGGATGGATTATCTGGTCTAACGCCAACAGCTGACTTTCCAGTTGTTGGGTTGGGTGGGTCCATTGTCAGCCAAAGGTTTGAGCCTCGTGCACTACAAATTTGGTACTACAAATCGTAGGCACCATGAATGATGACGTGTCAGTGTCGAGATCGCTCTAACAATTTGCGAGGCGAAGATTGTAGACTGACAACGCCCTCATCTAGGCTTGTAGTGAACGGAGACATCGTTTTGCGACTCGGAGAAATAAGTAGACTTGAATCCCAGCTTTCGAGGTGGATATCTTGTGGAGAGCACACTGAACTCGAGAGTAGAGAAGAGGATTGCAAGCGGTCGAATCAAAAGCCCTACTTGTACATGATGATCGCCATATCGGGTTGATCAGTTACTATTAATGGAATCTTCGGCTTGCGAACCCCATTGATGATCGAGGAACTTGGAAGTATGTGGATAGTTGCACTGCCACGCGGGGTAATCCAATTAACGAAGCATAGTCGAGATCAAGAATGGGTCATTCTTTCCAATTAATCATTATGTATGCCCTCCACGGGTACCATCGAAGTATCTTCGTAGACGGGAAACGTTTGCAGGTTTGGAGCATTGATAACGAATTACATGACATGCCCGTCCGCCACCAATGCAAAAATTGCCCCAGTGTCTAGGCAATAGGCATGATAGGAGTCTTATCCCACCTCCAATTATACGCAGTCCGAACAAAGATTGCTTCTGTCTCACATATATAGCTCTTCATATACACCTTCGATGGTGACGCACAACAACATTGTACATACAAGATAAGTCAGTACGGACTAACTTGATTGCACGCAATGTAGGGATCCCATCGTAACCCTCAAACCTCTCCCACCGAGTGGGGAGCGTTGGATATCAATCGTTGGACCCTTTGCCTTTGACTCAACGAATAGAGTTTCGCCAGCTATGCGAAGAAGTTTAGGATCCTAGGACGTGCCGAGACCTTTTCCGGGGGGAAGCAGGACGTAGGAACACCTTCCCGATGTAACGCAGCTTGGATTGAGCCCAGAAAGTAATTAGTCAGGGAATACCTCCCAAGGATTTTGTGCGCGCAACGCCCATTAGGTCCATCAGATAACCTAAAGTAGCAGCACATGGTGTGTACTGAAACGCAGTTCGGGATCCAGGTAGATTGATATTAACCCGAGGGCTAAAATGTCCAGTTCGGTGACAGGTGTTGCGTCCAACTGCAGAAGAGAAATGTGCGTCAGCATGAATATCACGCGACGTCCATATGCTCTGCGTAAGCACACTAAATCTCTGCCTGATAAGATCGAAAATTTCCGGGTTGCGAAAGTCTTTTCTACATCAAGCAGGTAGAACGGTCCAGAACGTCCATCCTGACTAGGTCCCCGTCCACAAAGTGGAAAGTCATCACAGTTTGGGGGTAGTTGGGTAAGCGAGGATGTCCGGTGGGAAAGTACACTGCGTCCAATTCATGATTCGTCTCGGATCGAGTTTTCAAGTCTAGAGACATTTGCCATCACGGAAAACCAGCAAACAGATGGTGCAAAAGAACAGCTACAAGATGCTGCACACAAGCCGGGACTGTCTCGCCGAGACAAATCCAATGAGCGGAGCCGGTGCCCTCGATCGGATGCGCGCATAGGGTGACGTTTAAATCCAAGGGAACGTCTCCGTAAGTTCCACGCCTGAACGTCATAGAAAGTAGGTCCTACAAAGACTTTGAATTCGTCCTCCTCGGCAACCCAGCGATTCATATCCTCCTGGTCGTTGAAAAATTCAAAGGCCAGGTGATTCAGCCCACCAGAAACATCCTCAGATCCCCTGGGTTGAAGAACCGCCGTCTTCGTAAAGCCCTCAGGTTTCTTTGGCGATCGCTGGAGTGTTGACGACAGACTCGCCTCGGACGTGGCTTCAGGAGTAAATTTTAGCTTCCAACCAGCAACGTGAGCCGATAATTTCGGATGAAAGGCCACCAATCATGAACATGTCGGTCTGGGCAACGGTCAGCTAGGAAAGAGTCTTTTCTACGTCACATTGGCGGAATGGTCGAGGATAGAGATTGTCGCTTAGGGTATCCACCCTGGCTAGATTCCAGTCTCACGGATAACAGTACGATGACGCGACTTAGCTGGACGGTGGGACAGAAGAGAGACGGCAAGGTCACTGAGCTGTGGGGGTAATTCCAGTAAATATATAGCCCTGAGATGGCAAACCCTGCACATCCGATCCAGGTGATCATACTTTCATACGCCTCGAATGTCGACTGATGTGGATCGGCCTGTGCACTCACACGACCAACTGGTCACGCATCACATCAGTCGTCTTTCGATGACAATATTATAGAAGCTGTCACCCGTCGCCGAAGGCTGTTCTTATACATATATTGAGTATTTCATGGCGATAAACGGATCCTGCACTAGTAACTCGCAAAGGCATGTATTATCCCCGCCGCAGACTGGGTTACTAGACAGGGCCAGTGTGTTGTATTCTCAGGCGATCGGCAGAGTGCTGGTCAGATATTATCAAATCGAAAGAGATTTACAATCGTCGTAGCGTTAGATGGCAACGTTGTACAATGTTTAGCGAAAATGCCGTAATACCACCTCCCTTCGGCACTTTGACAGAAGTCATGCATGATGCAGTTGTGTTCCTCAAACCAAACCAGGTTCATTCAGACTCTTGAGATGATGTCAGTCTGATGTTGATTAAAATTCGAGGGTCGGGTTGAGGACGCACAATATACATGAAAGGCCGACCATTCTCTTTAGTCGCGACCAAACGAGCGGTCATCATATACCGCTATCACTTGGCCCAAGGTTCAGATGGGAAAACAATGAACGGTAATTTGGAGTGTTCGGATCTTCAAGATCTGACCCTTCCGGATCCACAGGTTCAAAGATCCACTGGAGCAAAGATAAGTGAGCACAACGGTAGGGATGGGATAATAAGTTCCGTTGAAGCGTACGCGTTGCCTGCGCCCAGTAGCGGTCCAAGTAAATCTGGTCGTCATGTGCAGCTACGCAGAACGAACCCATCCAAACGGATTATCAACGTCCTCGCCATCCGATGCATCGAGTATGGGACACTCACACTCCCAGCCTGTGGTTCACCAGACATTGATACCACCTGATCTGAACCTGAGGGGTACAGTCTAAAAGAACAATACGCAACATTACAAATCTCAGTGAACGGTAGAGCAGAATAATGCACAGACTGCACCACGGAGGTACACCATGTGTGAAGGCGACTAATACCCACACGAACTCGCACGGTGCTTCACCTTGTAATACAACCCAAGGGAAAACCTGATTGGAAGCTATAACTTCACTCAGTGAACTAAATATGCAAGCGAATAAAATCATGCACACCAACAAAATTGCCGAAGTAGCGCAACGTTGAGATAAACCGTCCAGAATATACACTCTTGAAGATATACTGCTGTGCCTCCTTGATAAAAAACACTTTCCACTATGTCATACGATCATATTATCGGTTGCCGGACCCCAGGTTATGGTAATGGGAAGTGCCAGGGACAATTGTTAGCACACACATAAGACACGCGCTCCGAAGAATACGGTCACTCCAAACTTACCTGCTGGAGCTTACTCCTCTCCCCTGAAAGGTCCTTTGAACAATTCAACAAAGGGCTTGAACAATGAGGCTTGTATGGGGATGGAGGAAACGTTTCATCTTGAGTCAAAAGGCCCCTCGTTTCGACGTTTCGGATCCTGTACTGTTGCCTCGTAAGTGGGGACTGCAATAGCAAGTTGTAGTCCTATCATACCGTTCCCGTTTTCAGAGATCCTCCACTGAACGATTAGATCCCAATTGAGGTCCAAGCACGAGATCAGGTCAGCCATCATCACTTGCCGAAAACATGAAGGACTCACTAAGGAAGATCTTGCAAAGCGGCGGGATCCACACCTTCCTCTGCCGGTTCAAATGACCACTGTCGACACAACATGGGGATAGAACACAACCAGTCCAGCGCTAAACGCACCCACCGTATCATATGAAATGGAGGTACAATCTTTTTCAGCGTTCATCCGAACCAGAAGCTTGACCTATTGTGAAAAAATCCATAAGACACCATAGTCTGAGAGGTGAAGGGAGGGGAAGCTGCAAACCATAGTGTTATCATTTCCACTTCCGCCATCCAACCGCGCGACGTGGGACCCACCCTGGTCCTGAATACTGATACAAAATCAAACATGAGATTACTCAGAAAACAATGGGAAAGAAAGACGAGAAAGAAACAGAGTACACACTAAAACTCCCCTTCCGATTCCCCCTGTCTTAAATCCCAGTGCACAGCGCCTATCTCCTCGTCCACGCCCACGAAAAGGCGTCCATCCCTCCCGCCTTCCTGAATGCCCAACCAGCGTTCAGTACCAACGTTTTTGAGGAAGTAAGTTTGGGTTAAATCGTGGGGTATTACTTTCCACTGGAATGATTGCAAATGTAAAGTTAGGCGAGTGAGTGGTTCGGATTCACGATGAAGGATGGGTGAAGGGGAAGAAAATGAGAGATTCAAAAGTACGGAAAGGAGAATACGTGTACAATAGCAAAGACGTACTTGTTGGGTGGTCAAATCGGACCCGTACCTCCGCCCCACGGCATAAGGGTATTTCTGCCCACTTTCAGGCTTGTCGAGCATGGTAAGGTACGTCCTCGAATGGGCATTCACGATTCGATACTGTGCATATAAGGGGTTTGATTCGGTGCAAATAGGTCGGTAGAATTGGAGAGTCAGATCACAATAGTTCCACGGTAACCTGAGAAAGGTATTCACAGTTCCTTCGGGAACAGGTGGAGCCCTGTGGAACCGCCAGAGCCAGAACCGGAAAAAACGATACCAAATTGGAGCCAGAACCGAACCATGAGAGAACATCAGTGAGCAGACAATGCCGCAGCATCAGCAAGAGCAAGAACCGAAAATTATAATAACTTGGTACTCACTCCACCAAAGGTGGTGCCTTTGGAATCTTCGGATATCTCGAAACACTCCTGAATTTCCACCTCTACGATTTATTGGGATCAGCACAGACAGCGGGGGGTCGAGAATTATCAATTCGTCAGATCGTCCAGCAGGAAATGAGACATAAAACTCACTGTTCCCGCCGTTCCACTACCGCCATCGACAACGTAATGTACCTATTGAGCGATAAACATTGGTGGATGCGAAAAAATAGGCCACGGAGACGGGAGGGGAGGAAAAGGTGTGGCTTCACCTGGGAGCCAAACCATGCCACAACGCCATTCGTTGGGGAGGACAGGATACTTCCGATCAAACCATAAAATCAAAAATGCAAACATTGCGTTCGAAGACAGAAAAACGAAACTTAAACTGTTCCTGGTCGCTTCCCAGACGCAGACGAAATACAAGTGGCTTAGGTCGACCTGCCCAAATCGTTGAGAAGGCGTGGGCTTACGCAGTTGTTCATAAGGTGGGAGGATTAAGGACACGAACCTATAGCAGTCGAGCTTCCATTTACGACAGCGAGGTAAAGACTTTGTCCAAGACTGAAAATGGAATAACTGTTCGACTCAGGATAGAAGACAATTTTCCACTAATCATCATCGAACAACAGTGATATAAGCATGCATCATGTTTTATGTGGTATTTTTATCCAAACCCCTACTTGTTGATTTCTAGCGGATGTATTGTCCGGCCTAACGCTAACAGCCGACACTCCAGTTGTTGGATCGGGCGGGTCCATTGTCAGCCAAAGGTTTGAGTCCAGTACGCTACAAATTCGGTACTACAAATCATAGGCATCGTGAATGATGTCATGTAAGAGTGTATCAGTGTTGAGATCGCTTTAACAATCTGCGGGGCAAAGATTGTAGACTGACAACGCCCTCTTCGAGGCTCGTAGTGAACGGAGGCATTGTATTGCGGCTTGGAGCAATAGACTTGAATCGGCTTGTATACCAGCTTACGAGGCGGATATCCGTGGGGAACACTGTTCGAGAGTAGAGACGAGGGGAGAATTAAGAGAAGAAGGCTAGCTGCGGCTTGAAATGCCAGGATTATATCACAAGCGGTCGATCATGCATGCAAAAGCTCTCCATGATCATCGATACAGGGGCAGTGAATGATCACCATATCGGGCTGATCAGTCACTCCGAATGAAATCTTGGGCGGTCTGACCCCATGCAGACCGATGTGTTGTTATCAGGCGATCGGCAAAGTGCCGGTCAGATATTATCAAATCGAAAGAGATTTACAATCGTCGTAGCGTAGATGGCAATGTTGTTGAACGCCTTGTACAATGTTTAGCAAAAATGCCATAATGCCACAACCCCCTCCCTTCGGTGCAAATCCACTCTGACAGGGGTCATGATGCAGCTGTGTTCCTCAAACCGAACAGGTTCATTCAGACTCTGAGATGATGTCAGTCTGATGCTAACCAAAATTCAAGGGTCGGGTTGGGGACGCACAATATACATGAGAAGTCAACCATTCCCTTTAGTTGCGACCAGACGAGAGGTCGTTATATACCGCTATCACTTGGTCCAAGGTTCAGAAGTGAATACGATGAAGGGTAATTTGGAGTGTTCGGATCTTCAAGATCTGATCCCTCCGAATCCACAGGTTCAAAGATCCACTGGAGGCAAAGATAAGTGAGCACAACAGTAGGGATGGGATAATAAGTTCCATTGAAGCGTACGCGTTGCCTATTCCCATTAGCCCGACTAGAGGTAAGTCTGGTCGTCATGTGCAGCTACGCAGAACGAAATCATCCAAACGGATTATTAACGTCCTCACGATCTGACACGTCGAGTATGGGACACTCACATGTGGTTCGCCTATTGATACCACCTGATCTGAACCTGGGAGGCACAGTCTAAAAGAACATTACAAATCTCAGTGAACGGTAGAGCAGAGACTGCACCACAGAGGTACGCGTGAAGGCGACTAATACCCACACGAACTCGCCCGTTTCTTCACCGTGTAATACAACCCAAGGGAAAACTTGATTGGAAGCTATAATTTGAAACACGATTCGGATATTTCACTCAGTGAACTAAATATGGACGGAAAGGGGGAATGGAATCATGCACACCGACAAAATTGTCGAAGCGGCCCAACGTTGAGATGAATCGTCCGGAATATACACTCTGGAAGATATACTGCTGTGCCTCCTTGATAAAAAACACTTTCCACTATTATGAATGTGATCATATAGCCGGTTGCCCGGTCCGAGGTTATTGTAGCGCACGTAGAAAGTGCCAGCGACGATTGTTAGCACAGATAAGACATGCGCTCCGAACAATACGGTCACGCAGATCCACTCCAAACTTACTTGCTGGGACTTACTCCTCTCACCTGAAAGCTCCTTTGAACAATTCAACAAAGGGCTTGAAGAATGAGGCTTGAAAGGAGAAGGAGGAAACGTTTCATCTTGAGTCAAAAGGCCCCGCGTGGTGACGTTCCGGATCTTGTACTGTTGCCTCGTAAGTGTGGACTGTAATAGCAAGTTATAGTCCGATCATACCGTTCCCGTTTTCAGAGATCCTCCACTGAACGATTGGATCCCAATTGAGGTCCAAGCACGAGATCGGGTCAGCCATCATTACTTGCCGAAAACATGAAGGAGTTACTAAGGGAGATCTTGCAAAGCGGTGGGATCCACATCTTCCTCTGCCGGTTCAAATGTCCACTGTTGACACAACATTAGGATAGAACACAACCAGTCCGGCGTTAAACGCACCCACCGTATCATATGAAACTAGAATGGGGGGAGGAGGGGATTCAAAGGTCATCCGAGTCAGAAGCTTGACCTATTGTGAAAGACACCATGATCTGAGAGGCGGGATTGGAGAAGGGAGAAGCTGCAAACCACAGTGTTATCATTTCCACTTCCGCCATCCAACCGCGCAACGCTGTGAAAAACACCCCCCTGGTGCTGAATACTGAGAAGAAAATCAAACATGAGATTACTCAGGAAACAATGATGAGAAAGAAACAAAGTACACACTAAAACTCCCCTTCCGATTCCGCCTGTCTTAAATCCCAGTGCACAGCGCGTATCTCCTCGTCCACACCCGTGAAAATGGATCCAGTCGTCCCGTTTTCTTGAATGCTCAACCAGCGTCCAGTACCAACGTTTTTGAGGAAGTAGGTTTGGGTTAAATCGTGGAGTGTTACTTCCCACTAGAATTGATCCCAAATGTAAAGTTAGATGAGTGAGTGGTTCAGATTCACGACGAAGGATAAGTAAAAGGGAAGTGAACGAGGAATTCAAAAGTGCGGAAAGGAGAATGCATGCACAATATGTAGCAAAGACGTACTCGTTGGGCAGTCAAATCGGACCGGTACGTCCGCCCCACGACATAAGGGTATTTCTGCCCACTTTGAGGCGTGTCGAGCATGGTAAGGTACGTCCTTGAATGGGCATTCGCGATTCGATACTGTGCATATAAGGGGTTTGATTCGGTGCAAATAGGTCGGTAGAATTGGAGAGTCAGGTCACAATATTTCTATGGTAACCTGAGAAAGATATTCACAGTTCCTTCGGGAATAGCTGGGACCCTGTGGAACCACCAGAGCCAGAACCGGAAGAAACGATACCAAATTGAAGCCACAGCCGAACCATGAGAGAACATCAGTGAGCAGACAATGCCGCAGCATCAGCAAGAGGAAGATCCGAAAAAAATTATAATAATTGGTACTCACTCCACCAGTGGTGGTGCCTTCGGAATCCTCACAGATCTCGAAACCCTGTTGAATTTCCACCTCTACGATTTATTGGGATCAGCACAGACAGTGGGGGGTCGAGAATTATCAGATCGTCCAGCAGGAAATGAGACATAAAACTTACTGCTTTCGCTTCACTACCCTCATCGGAAATGATAACCTATCAAGCGATAAACATTGGTGAATGCGAAAACAAAATGGAAAATGGGCCACGGGGAGAGGAAATGGTATGGTTTTACCCGTGAGCCACCGATGTATGACGCAAAGGATCTCGTTGGGAAGTACAGGATACTTCTGATCGAACCATAAGATCAAATGCAAACATTGCGCTCAAAGACAAAACTAACTGTTCCTGGTCACCTCCCGGACGCAGACGAAACGCAAGTGGCTTAGGTCGACCTGCTCAAATCATTCAGAAGGTGTGGGATTGCGCGCTTATTCATAAAGTGAGAGGGCACGAGCCTTCAAGAACCCGGGACCATCCTACAGAGACGTAAAGACTCTGCCCAAGATTGAAAAGGGAATAACTATTCGACTCGGGATAGAAGATAATTTTCCACTAATCATCATCGAACAGCCGTGGTTTGAATAACGATACCACATAAAACATAAAGCATGCTTATATTCGTACTTGTTGATTTCTAGCAGATGGATTGTCCGGTCTAACGCCAACAAATGACGGGCTTCCCTGGTAACCTGGATCGGGCGGGTCCATTGTCAGCCAAAGGTTTGGGCCGCTTCCATTACAGATTCGGTACTGCAAATTGTGGACATCATGAATGATGTCACGTAGGAGCGTGTCAGTGTTGAGATCGCTCTAACAATTTGCGAGGAAAAGCTTGTAGACTGACAACACCCTCTTCCAGGCTCGTAGTGAACGGAGACATCGTTTTGCGACTTGGAGGAATAGACTCGTATCCCAGCTTTCGAGGTGGATATCTGTGGAGAGCTCGGGAGTAGAGTCAAGAGGATTCGCAAGCGGTTGAATTAAAAGCTCTCCATGATCGGGACAGTGAATGATCGCTACATCGGGTCGATCAGTCAGCACCAAATGGAATCTTTGAGGGGTCCAAACCAAGTAAAAATATATACCGGATCGCCCACGTGGGGTAATGAAACAAATCCAACGAAGCACAGTCGAGATCAGAACGTACGGGTCCTTACTGCAATGCACACCGGCCATTAATTGTCTCCAATCATTATGCCCTCCAGGGAGTTTGCAGGTATTAATTGCGAGCTCAAGCGGGTGAAGATCTATTCCTCCAAGTATCTTCGGAGACAGAAAACACTTGGATCCGAACGTTGATAATGACATGCCCGCGCGTTCCGCCGCCAATGCAAAAATTGCCCCAGTGTCTAGGCGATAGGGATGATAGGGGTCTTATCCCATCTCGAATTATACGCAGAACAAATAATCCTGAAACCTAAAGCTCAACGCTTTTGTCTCACATGGTGCATCGTCGTGGTTGCAATACACCTTCGATGTACGCGTGGGCAGGGGGCCCGCTCAAGAACGGATCCTACGGTACATATAAGATAAGTCAGTACGGGCTAACTTGATTACATGCAATGTGGGGACCCCACCCCTCAAATCCTCTCTCGCCGAGTGGGGGGCGTTGAATGTCAATCGTTGGACTGTCAATCGCTGGACCCAAGCGCTCCCTTTGCCTTTGACTCAACGCCTAGAGTTTCGCCAGAAATTTAGGATCCCGAGACGGAATACTTTGAAAGGATTTTGTGCGCGCAACCTCCATTAGGCCCATCAGGCAACCTAAAATAGAAGCACATGATGTGTGAAACGCAGTTCGGGATCCAGGTGGATTGGAATTAACCTAAGGGCTAAAATGCCCAGTTCGGTGACGGGGGTTGCGTCGAACTGCAGAAGAGAAAGGTGCATAAATAACACACGACGTCCATATACAAACACAGTAAATCTCTGCCGGACAAGATCGAGATTCCCCGGGCAATGGTCAACTGCGAAAGTATTTTCTACATCAAGGGGATAGAACGGTCCAGAACAGGTGATCACTTAGGACGTCCATCCTGACAGAAGTTGTCCGAATGATATTGTAATATTGTAATATTGACAGGTAGGACACTTTTGGTAGCGGGTATCCGGTCCCGCTGTCAGTTGTGGGACGCCGCGTCAGATGTCAACCCTCAGGACCAATATAATGATTGTTATCACAGCAGTGTTAGTGCTGAAAATGTGGTCGAATGGCAGACCACCGAGGTTTAGCCGCGACCTTGCGCTTCCAAGTCAATCGGATCCGCTCAGTCCCAGCCGTGTCCGGTTTGGAAAAACAATACCGAGGGAGATGGACGACGCGAGGAAATTGACCCGGAAAGGGTTGTGGTTGTTCTGAAGCTTTCCAGGACGTTGGTATTCCGCGCGAACTGGCATCACGTGTAGCGTGACTGCCAAGTCATTTTGCCGACACAAACATGGCGGCTGCTCTTCTTCCAGCCACTTCCTCTCACTACCAGTCCGCCAGTAGCTTGGCCCAATCCTCATCGTCGTTGTCCTCAGCGAACCACATCATCGTGCCGTCCGATCGAGCTAGCAAATACCGTGGCGCCGTCGTGGAGGATTTACAGCTACCCCCCGCCTTCTCTCTCCCGCATTCCGAGCGCATATCTAAAGCTATTGATCTCGCGTATGAACGAGATTTCTCGCATATCCCGTGAGCATTGGTTCTCTTCGTATCCTGTATCAAGACACTCGCGGCCATGTCTTAATACAACATTCTGACACGATTCCTTCTTCAGAGTGCTGTCTAAGGAACGAAGACCTCTAGGATATATTGACGTTGCCCAACTCAAGTCCAAATTCGAAAGCGGCGTCGCAAACCCGGTACGCGTAAAACAACTTTTATCCCTTCCAATCACCGAGGTGCTCGTTATCAGGATGATTCAGTCCTCTCCCACATGACCAAATTTAAGAGGAATTCCAGGCTTGGTTACACATTGATAACGCCCGACACTCCGTTAGAAGTCCTGGAAGAGTTTCTGGAGAAAAACTTGTTTGCGCTTGGTGCAACCCAGTCCCTAATATAATGGATCATGCGTTGTCACTGACTTGTATCCTGATGTAGTCACCGATTACGCCCGGAAATTCGTCCTGGCCGTCGCAACACAAGACGACCTCAACAATTTTGTGACACGGAGAGGGAATGCCTATTCTTAGGCTTATGTCAATAACAACTCGGTTTGCCTTACTGTACATAGAGAATACTGCTTTTGGGACCCAACTTCCATGTTATCACTTGCGAGCAGCCTCCATCTCCAGAAACCACAATGATCGACATTGATGATGTAAGCCAGTTCATCTGAAAACAATTTTCCGGATGCATCTTATCAGATTAGCAATAATTAATATCTGATAAATTTGTTGTTCGCACCCCCCAAGTTCGCACCCTCCCTTTCTCAACTTCCCCCCCCCGACTTATTTCTGAACGACCAGAACGCAGGAGGAAAAAAATGGTCCAGAACGTGTTTTCCGTCCCTGTGTTCTTCATCATCCTCAGAGAGACCATCGAAGCAGTGCGTGACTACCAGTTCCTCAACTCTTTCCCTTGACGTTTCTCACGCAACTTTCGACCACGGTGGTACCCTTGCCTTGCCCGTCTGTAGGGAATCATCGTTTCTATCTTGCTGACTTTCGTAAGTCATTATCAAGAATAACCAGTCTTGCCACCGCATTCAACGCGAGTGTTTTTTTTTTTACCAGGCTTCCCAACTTACACGGGGGGGTGTGAATGGTCTGAGGGGCCATAGCGCGAATTCGGGTTCTGACGACAATCAGGTAACCAATGGTCCAACGGACGAGAAGACGGACCGAGATGCCATTAATGGCATAGAAGCACTGAGTCGCTCTGACCAGCGTGCAGAAGACCGCAGTGCACTGACCAACGATCAACTCCTGCGAAAGCTCCGTATTCAGGTGAGAAATTTGGGTGATATACCTGTCACTCAAGACGCGATCCATGTCAACTATTGCATCTTCTCCACAGATCTGGGCTGGTGCTTCAGCTGGTTTCGTTATTTCCCTCGCTATTGGTGGTGCTTTCATCGGAGTCGTGAGTCCTTTAGCCGCGGCTTGACATTGAGCCATCTTCTAAAATCACCTCAAAAGTTCTATTCCAACAAAGTGCACAATCTCTGGGCCAAATCCGAATACCTGTGGGAAGGGTCGTTCTCCCTCATCGCATCTCTACTCATTCTTGCTATGGGTATCACGTTCCTGCGTCTCGAACAATCCAAAATAAAATGGAGGATTAAGCTTGCGCATGCATTCGAAAAGTCAACAAGTGCGAGCGAGGAGAAGCGCTCGAAGGCGGGCAAGTATGCCCTGTTTTTCTTGCCCTTCATCACTGTCCTCAGAGAAGGTTTGGAGGGCGTCATCTTCGCCGCTGGAGTGGGTTCAATCATTGTTCCTGAATGGCAGAGCATTCATCACAATATTCCACTCACAGGTATCGCTGAGTGGACCTGGCACTTCCATCCCCCTCGCGGTGATTGTTGGTGTCATAAGTGGCATTTTCATCTGTTGAGTTCGGTCCTTTCGGAAAACCTAGAAACGTTGTATCACTCACAAAAGCCGTTCTTAGCATATATCATATATACATCCACTTCTCATCTCACACTTCATTACTTCCTTATTGTGTCGACGTCAATTCTTCTGCTTGTCGGAGCTGGTCTATTTAGCAGTGCTTGTGGAGATTTTCAAACATATGTCTTCAATAGGGGCGTTGGTAGAGACGTCAGCGAGACTGGCGATGGACCAGGAAGCTATGATGTTCATGGAATGGTATGGCACCTGGTAAGAAGATTGTCATAATACAATCAACTGGTCGCTGGCTGATCACCCATCTCAGACATACGGTAATCCCGAGGGTGGCAAGAATAAAGGGGGAGGATGGTCCATTTTCCGTGCTGTGTGAGTGGAACGAAATAACTACTTTTTTCGACATCAAGTTTTGACCTTGGGAGCAGCCTTGGTTGGACGAACAACGCCACCCTTGGTACCATTCTGTGTTACTGCTTCTACTGGATTGCGGTCATCGCCATCCTTACGTGTAAGTCCATTAATGCGCTGTCCTCGATCCCTCAGGATTTGATTGTTTGAAAAATAACCACTAGACATGAAATGGTCCGAAGGTCGCACGACGATCCTTGGCCTCAAATCCAAGGCGTGGTACGAGCGTCGAGCCGCCCGTGAGAAAGTAGTCGAAGAGAATTCGAGCTCCGACAAAGGGAGCCCTGAGGGTGAACTCGAGCCCAGGCACCACGAAATTGTGTAAATGACTGGAATGATTTAAGAGATTTCATATCTGTTGTGCAGATTTTTCAATGATGTAGAACTCCCTGAGGTGCCAATGAAAGTTTGTTCTTTAAGCAAGTTGAAAGGTCCTGTTTCTTGGCGGATACTTGGGAGTTCAGAAACTATTGGGCGATCAGGGTCTTGGAAGTGGAGTGATTTACAGCAAAACATAGGTACATTAGATACGAACGGACGCATTTGCCCTGGAAAAATGGAGATAAAAGGTTAAACTGCGAACGTGAAACGCAAAGAAGGCGTACCTATTGGCTGTAGCTAGCTTGTGTTGTTCCTCCTTCCACTTCAGACAGTTGCTATTGCCCTGAACAATAGCGATAATTTCCTTTGCCAGACGATGCTCCAGCTGGAAATCACCTCTCATATGACTTGCTTTGATTATCCATCTGAGTCCTTGCCCGGTCCGTTGCTTGCTCGTCAAAGATCTTGGCTGTGGAACGTTCTTGTTTCGCCGCTTCAGCGTCACTAATTTAACATCTGGTGAGGCTAGCTCCACGGCTTGACGGAGAATGGGTAACGGGGAGGCGTTGGTCAGTCGATGAATCGTTGTGAGGGTTTCGGACACTTGACGGATCGCTTTATGTCGTTTTCCCGAGCGCATGATGAGGGAAGCAAAGTATGTTAACAGTGGATCAGCTACTGGTGCCATATGTATGCCCTTCGGAATATGGTACTTTCGAGAAGATGGACTTGAGGATGGTGAGGATGGTGTTTGGGACATCGAGGGCATATTGTTCATTAGGTTCAGTAAGGGAGCCATTGAATATGCTCCTTCTGAGGAGGAGGTAGTAGGCTCTGATAATTTGACGGAAGACGTAGACAGTGTACGAGGAATCGTCCGTGCAGGTGAGCGCCAAGCGCGGGAAAATGCATGGAGAGGGAACATTTCACTAGTGCCCAGTGAATCGGTGACGACAAAAAAAAACCATCAGAAGAACACTCATAATCCATTCATAACGCCCTCTTACCAATACCAAGTCCTTCCCCCTCTCCGTTGCAGAAATCAGTCGCGGAACTCAGTGGTGACTCGGCAACTTCCTGCTCATCGGGCCAAAAGTAGAATTTGACCCTGCTTCCGCAACACAAGCTCAGCAGGCGTGTACCATTCCCTAAAGCCGGAGAGAAGGCTTTACAGGCATGCTTCGTGTCGCAGCACGCGTCAAACTCACTAAAACTGCAGCCCGCCACACACAGCACCCATCCCAACTACACGCATACACCGCTGCAACCCATCATATTGCTCGGTGCAATGGATCCGATATTGCACCTCTTAGCAAGAGATTTCTTCAAAGACGCGTGTATAGCCAACTGGCCATCGAGTCCAATAAGATGGAAGATGAATCACTGGAAGAGCTTGCCGACCCAAACCCCAGCCGGATTGAACATGCAGTATGAATGGTAGAATTACTACATCTAAAGCTACCCAATAACGTCCCTAAAGGTCATTTCTACTTTCGATCTATTCTCCATTGGTCTAGGACCGTCAAGGTACGGGTCACTCGTCTAACCCCTCCACTGATGTCAGATGACATAAATCTGTAGTTCGCACACGGTGGGGCCTCTTCGGGCCGCCAAAATTTTTATACAGGAGCTTCAAGAACTTGGACTGCTATCCTCCGTACATACTCTCAAGATCACATTGTGAGAGCCCTCTCCATACCCGACCATTGTGCAATGTTTACACCGCTCTCATCCAGATACGGTTCCCTTGCGGCCACCGGCAAAGGGCATATGACTCCGCAGGCCCTGATGATGGGATTTGAAGGTACTTACATAATGGGGATTTGTGTGGCCATGTGTATGCGGATCAACTTTCATTGCAACAGGTTCAGATCCAGAAACGATTGATACAGGAACTGTCGGCTCCCGTTACGATACCATTCTTAACGATAAAATCTTGATCTTGGGTGGCGTTCACCGGATCGAGTATGACATGGATCGAGACATGGTCTGGCGATGGGATCAGGTACTTCCGACCCATCCTAATGGAATGCGTTTCTCCGTTTTCAATGTGGATGGGGATTTGCTCGCAACCAATGAATACTTCTCGGTCGGAGGAGGGTTTGGTACGTTACCATGCAAGTTACGTATATCCATCGAGCTAACTCTGTGGTTTTTTTACAGTGGTGAACGAGAAGACGAAAGGTGAAACGCATCACACTGCAGGGTTTGCCTTATTCAGCTGAGATCCTCTAGTGGATGAGAATTTGTTCTACAAGGGGGTAGACAAATCTCAAGTTTCCCCTTCTCGTTTGTCACAGAACCATGGATTAGGCTCCACTCCCCTCCTTGGAGCGCCAGGTTCTGAGGATGCCGTCAAAGATGGGAAAAGTAGCCTCTCCGAATCCGAAACGAGGGCGAAAACTGCTCAACCTCCTTATCTATTCCACTCCGGCGCAAGCCTACTCTCCATGGCCAGAAAGCATAACGTGCGTTTCACTCGCTCGCCGGGTTATGGGTTTCTAACCACTGATGCATCTGCACAGCTGACAATTGCTCAGCTTGTCTATGAGAATGAGCTCGCTTATTACACGCATGATGAGATACACGGTAAATTGATGAAGATATGGGGAGTCATGGATAATTGTATTCGTTCTGGAGTGTCTAGCCCCGAACTCGAATTGCCCGGACGCCTTAGATTGAAGCGACGGGCCCCCATGTTGTATAGGTGTGTATTCCAACACTATGTCCATAATGACACGAGCTGATTTTGCCGGTCGTCACAGGCGATTGATGAAAGGGTAAGGATCGTAACGTGCCATCATCTCGACGATTGATGATGATGACTTGCTTCTATTTCTTCCCAAGCTTTTATCCTGCATTGTATACCCCCACATCTAACCCATCTATCTCATCACCCGTAGAAAACACGCCATTAATCGTTGACGCCCATGCAACCATTAACTCCAATTCAGCTCGCGCAGAGAATTTATCGGACCCGCCCAAAGTTTCGCCGTATGGCGAGATGGCAGTCCCGACTATGGCGCGTACTCGCCCACCGAGGGTTATGGGTAGATTTGATCATCCGTTACCCCCTATGCCACCCGTATGCAACTTGGTCCTGACACTGTTACGTTTGAGACTGATGGGCTTCGTTGACTCATTCTATAGCGAAAGGCACTCTTTCCAGGTGTTGATTTCCTTTCATGCTACGCCATCGCGGTCAATGAGGTAAACGCCAGTGGAGGCCGTATCGTCACATCCCCAACTAATGGTGCAGCGGGTGTCATACCTGCTGTTTTGAAATATATTGTTGAGGTGAGGATGAGGTTCCGCCCTCTTGGATTGCGTGTTACCTCGCTATGCAGTTCCTTTCCGATGACCCTCAGAGGGATATCTCTACTTTCTTGTGGGCACCTCGTTTTTTTTTTTCCGCATCTCAGATTACTGACCTTTGGGTCCATAGGCTCACTGCGGCGGCGATTGGGTGAGACGAGGCGTTGGCGTTTCCACGGCACACACTGATAGATGTCACAGTATGCTTTTCAAACGAGGTTCCACAATTTCTGCTGCCGAAGGCAAGTTCAACCCCTGTTACCCTACTTCCCGACTGCTCACCTTCGTTTGCTAGGAGGTAGGCTGGCTGATGGCGAATTCCGGTGCAACTGTTGAGATTTGATGTAGGGTGCCAAGCGGAGGTGGGCGTTGCATGTTCTATGGCTGGTTCGTGCTTCTTAGACCTGGATAATCTAAAATCGTTGGCTAATCTCCACTCACAGCGGCAGGTTCGTAGCCTTTTTGCTGCGTATATCAAGTGATATGCAACTTTATTGTCCAAGGTTTCTCCGCTTGCATGGGTGGTAAGGACAATTGGATGCCCAGATTCGTAGTGCTGAACCACCCATTATCTTAGCATCTCCTGAAATAATTCTGCAAAGCGCAGAGATCGGAATCGAACATGTATGCTCGAATTATGCGTCCAACGGGGAAATTTTAACGTCGGGTACCTCAGAATTTAGGTCTCACCTGTGATCCCATAGGTCTGTGCGGTTAACTTTCACCCTGACAACAACAGAAGTCATATTGAGATGTCGTCAGACGGTCTTGTCCAAGTCCCTTGCATCGAACGCAATTCCTTGGGGGGTGAGTTACCCCAACTCGCCCTGGTGGAGTAGCTTGTCTTAATTTTTTTTCCTTTCCGACAGCCATAAAAGCCGTCACAGGTAAGATAACTCAATTCCGCGGGCTCAGATCAGCTTAGAACCCTACTTTCGACCCAAGCCTCGCAACTGGCGATGGCTAGTGATGGAGTGCACTCTGTTACCTTAGACGAGGCCATTGCTGCCATGAGAATGACAGCCCAAGGTAAACCATGAACTCTCGTATGAAACATGATCGTCCAACCACTATCCTTCATTAGACATGAGCGAGAAATATAAAGAAACTAGTCTTGGTGGTCTTGCGACCACTGTTCGCATACCCCTTACATCTCCGGCATGGTAGGTCCACCATTTGGTCTTGACAGGAGTTTGGGATTTGATCATCAATCATTGCACAGTTGATTGTTCGTTGCCTCCTTTCTTTGCTCCATATGTAGAGTATATATCATAATATGTTGCTTTCCGCACGTGCAACACGTATCCTGCCGAGTTTGTTGAGGATGCTATCCCCGTTGCTCGTTATTTACTTTTCCCGTGGAAGGGATTAGGTTGATTGCCTTGCCAATCGAGCACTGTTTTCACGTTGATGATCATGACAGAAACCCCTCGAGCATGATGATGTTCGTGAAGCGGGAGGCATCAGCTGAAGAATGGGGGCCAGACTTGTCATTAGGTTGGACTACCTGTGAGTTTAACGGGTCTAGCGCCATGAGTACTGTTGTGGTGATAAGTTGATGGATACTCAGTTGTATTTTCCTCCTGATCTGGTATGTGTCAGAATGATTTCAAATTGTTGGTCACCACGGAAGTGATGTGCTTAGAGTATTCAATAAACTTAAAATAACGACTTATTGACAGGTTCAAGAGGAAAGTATCGCGGCACCAGTGGCATCCGGTTGGACTCATGTGATAGGGAAACTTACCTTTTAGTTCGTAAAGGCCTAGGATGAAACAAGCCCAACGCAATTATCATGGAGACCTCCAAACAATCCAGAAACGAGTTGACGCATTCTCTTGTATTCCTTGGAGCAGTTCCTGCACGATCTGCAAAGCTTTCCGAACATATATTTCAACGTAAGTAATCTTGACAGCCCCGACTCGGGTTTACTCCCCAAACTACCTTTTGTATAGGAAGTTCGATGATTCCTACGGTTACGCTGAACATCTGGCACCTCCGCCACTGTTAACGGCTTCAATGAGTATGCCCAATGAACTTTTGTTGCTCAGGCTCTTTGTTGCCCGATCAAAGAAGTCCCACTTTGCTGCTCGACAGCGATCACATCCCACAAGCATCTCACGAAACAAGGAGGTGGTTTACTTCGTTTACGCGTCGTATACCAAAATCAGTCACCTCACCTTTGCAAAATGGGGGAATCTGAGGCTCACAATGCAGCATGCATATGGGAAACTCCAGACAAAAGAAAGTCAATTCACCCAGGCTAAGAATACGGAGAAGAGAAAGCAGCATCTCCTTGGGGATACGTACAGTTTTCAAAAGTACAGGAAGGAGGGAGAATGTTACTGTTACTGTTATTGTTAGGTTTTTCATCACACGAATACCAAGGCAACGAACACTGAGGGGAGCCGGGATAACAGATATAGTGCCTGAATATTAACCTTATGACCACCTCGGCTTGGTTAGTCCCGATCTAGACCAAGGTAAACATACGTTTTAGTGCCTCTTCCCAGTATAGCACCATATTTGGAAAGGAAGACTGCAATCGGAAACAACTAGGAAAATTAAACTGGGAGAGTATCAGCAGAAATCAGGACCTCACACGGGTCCCTAAATCCATAGGATCCAAGCAACCTTGGACCCTGTTGTCAGCCTCGTCGCCAAATAGAATCGCCTCATTCTTGGGCGCCAGAAGCTGATGGGTTTCGACTGTTCAACCCCAACCAGATAGGCATCTTTGAACCTCCAGCAGCAACCACCATGACAAGTCTCTCTCAAAAGCAATCGATGCCGAGTATTGTTAGAAATCCCAGGGAAAGGGTAAGATCAGCCTCATTCTTGGGGTGGGGAAAAGTTGTGCTCTCCTGATGAGCATCCACACCGAAGCCCCCAATAATTCAACTGGTCAAGGTTCCCGTAGACTCTGTCACCCTGATAGTCCCACATTGCAGGCCCGGCGTGCGTCGAGGAGCATTGACAGTCCGTGAGCTCCACGGGGATGTGCCGGCCTTCCGTCCAGACCAGCTGCAAGATCCTGTGGCTACCCTTTGTCGGTGCATGTTTGTGCCGGGGCTCCTCGGGTTCTTCCGCCGCTGGTATAAATTTTTCTTCAGTTCCTTCCACCTCCCAAATGCCAAGGACAACATTCGTACGTCGACCGGTGAGTATCCTACATACGCATATCCACGTTTAGTATTCCCCTCTGCACATGATGATTCAGGCATTTGGCTTTAGTCCAATCGGACAGTGTTGAAAATTCCTGCTACCTTAGTGTCCTCTCGTCTGCTTTGGCAGGAGTTGACATCCACCTCTGAATCTCCTTTTGAATCCTATACTATCTCTGAACATGTTGCACGCATACTGACACAAACCACAATCGCTTTATCAGGATGCAATGTTTATCTTCCAACAATGTGTATGTACATTCTCAGAATAAAGTTGTACTTTTGGTGCCCACAGCCAATGAACCCTACTTGGACTGATTCAGAGTGTATACTTCGTGTAAGAAGTCGAGCAGTGTGCTGGCACTCCACGCTTGCGTGCGACATGAATCATGACAATAAGCGCCGTCAGCATTCGTGAGCTCTGGGAGACCGGCCCATGGATCTGTGCAGATATATTTGCGGCTGGGAAGGAGGAGGGTGTGGAGATAGTGAAGAGTTTCTTGAGGGTTCTGTCAGGTTGGTGTGAGACATTACCTAAACTACCAGTTAAGCACATAACAAACCGTTTGGCCCTCACCAGCCTTGAGGTCAAAGTTGAGATAGGCACGGAGGAAGAAACCTAGCGGCCATCCCCATTCAGGACCTTGGTGGTAATTACGTCCCTTGGCGATGGCAGGATCATCAGAATCATTCGAATTGTCATAGCTTCCACGATATTGGGCATCCGCTGCATCCAAAGTTTTCATTCCGAGTGGACTTCTAAGCCTTTGGTCTGCAGTGCGAAGGGAACTAATTGCATGTTGATTGTTGAATAACTCCGGTGCAACAACCATAGCGATGGGGAAGTTGCAGCGTAACTGGTAATCGGACCATTCTCTCCCAGGACCCGAACCATAAACGTCCTTGTAAATCCCTCGCTGATTCACCAACGCCGGGTTAATGGCATGAGAGGTGTCATCAGCAGGATCTGTTACCATGATGACTGTAGTGTTTTAGCCTCAAGGTGTGAGTACGTACCGAGAGGGACGTAATAGTATTTTTCAAACGATGCTTGAATGAGGTTGCCCCATTCACCGTATGTAACAAGTCTTGTCTTACCCTCAACTTGGGGCGCAGTCAGTGGACGCAGGGCTAGAATGGATTCTGGACATACTCTTAGCGTCGACTCCCTTGAAGGGGAACTTCCCAGCTCTCGACAATTCGTCCAACCAATGCAGCGCGCTCTTGACCAGTCCTGTAATCTCTACCGGAGCACCATCCCGTGGAGTGCCCGGGACACCCTTAGTTCCCGCACGTTCAGATTCGCCCATCTTGTCCATCCATGTACCACAATTAAAGGCGCTCCCTCCGTGGACGAATCCCGTCTTCCAGTCCACATAGATGTTAACGTTGAAACCCTCGGCTTTCATTTGCATGTCAAGGTTGGGGCCGGCGTTATGTTCACGGAATGAAATACCCCAAGCATGTCGCTGGAGGACTTCTTGGATGATCTCTGCTATTGTGCTAGAGTCCGAGTATGCCCGAGAGTCATTCCAAGGGACAAATGTGTCATCTTTTGGGAAACGGCGTTTCACAGATTCAGATAGGATAGTCAAACCTTCAGGTGCGAATTTAGTATAATCTTGGATGTTTTGAAGCATAAACCAAGGAGAATCTCGGGAATTGTACCTAGGAAACGTCAACGAAACTCTCAGCAAATAACATCGTGGCGTATCAACTTCATGATTTACCGAGGAGTCCGCACGCTGTCCAGGAGATTCGGAATCAGCCCATGCTTCAAGGTGGAACTAAACGTAAGTATGTGCCTCCTGGCGGCGTCGAAATTGCCGGTAGTAAGGAACAAGCCGCGAAGCGAAATGAAAACATCTCGGCCCCAACACCTCGCCCAACCGGCCGTGAAGTGGGGCAGACCAGCAGCGAGGGATGGTGTTGACTTTGCTGGATCTAAAGAAGCGGACGAGACCTGGCCATACATCTGCACGGAACAAAGAGCAAGGGCCTGCGTGAAATCATGGCCGGACGAAATAAAATCGGAGCTTTGCTCTACAACAGCTCGACGTGCGGCTTTGTACGCTTCAACCACAGCTATTGCGAAGTATTTAGGCTTCAGAAAAGAGGGCGTCGTAGCCTTTATCTTCTCGAATCGCTCCTCGAACCATGCAGCAGGAGCGGCGAGACGGGGGAAGTTATCTGTCTGACTGCAGTGGGAATATTAGCAACCCTGTAGATGTTCACCCGTTGATCTTACACTTTTAGTCGGTGGTGAACATAGTCAAAAGCCCAAGCTCCATCTCGTAGATGGGCGCAGAGGGGATGACCTAGGTCGTTGTATGTGGTGATGTGCCGCAGTGGTGCCATCCAGCCCTCCAAGCCGCAGTATACGAGATTCCCGGAACCAGGGATGCTGTAAGTTCCAATCTTTCCTGCTGTTATACACGTTCATATGAGGTGATTGAGACACTCCGAACTCGGCTTACCAGTGGCATCGCGTTCCTCCCCGTCCGCTCGATACAGCACAACATTCAAATCGACTAAGTCAAGATCCCTGAACGCTTCGTCTGCACCACTCGCGCAGAAGACGTCCAAGGATGTATCAATTCCCTCCATTTGTGTTGCAAATAACAATATGGACCCAGGGGGGAAAGCATCTGGGATACTGATTTCGGAGAAAGGTCCGTCGTCATCTGAACCCTCCTTCGCCAAAACCTCTGGGATTTCGGAGAGAGTTGACGTGAGACCTCTCAAGGTAGACGCATTTGGGGCGATCTCGTACGATGGAATGTCGATGCTGACACCAAATATGTACTTGACCTTAGTCCGGCGAAGCTGAATAGGGTTTACTAAATTCGTTCATCAGCTGCATAATTAAAACCTAGGAGTTTAACATACTCCAGCCCCTATCTTTACTTCCTTTACGAAAGGCGGTATGCGCTACCAGAACGTAACCGTGGTGTGTATTAGGTTGAACCCGGTGGATGACAATATACTATAGACCAATGAGTGGGCAAAGCCTAGAATCCCACATTCTCTGATATAGAACTTACATCATTCTCTTGGTGAACATGACCTTCAGTGTAGCCCTCAAGAATCATTTCTGTGTGAAGATGGTTCAGAAGTCGCTTCGCTTTTGCAATCCCAGTCTTTTGCTCCCCCGTCTCAACACCGTATCGCCTATTCTCGCCGACAAGGTTGAGCAGCTTGGGATATAAGTCATCGAAGCCTTTATTCGATCCAACGCCACAATGTGCAAATGTCACAAGAGCACCAGTGGAAAGCGCGTCTTCAGCGCTGCGTTTATCTAGGGGTGACTCGTTATCGTGAGTGAGGTCGAACATAACAGCATGAGGCGCCGAGCCTTGTAGAGGAGTAACTGTGGCTGGACGAGAGGGCCCTTTGCCTGTCGGCGATGGGAGTTCTTCAGCACTCACTAGAGTCGCTGTATCCATCGACCCTGTAACCGGGGAGTTGTTAGTAGTTCATTAGGAGCTTATACAGGCTTACCTATAGGCTTCCCAAGTCCATGACGGTACAAAAGTCGGGAAAATTCCTTGGGATCCCAGCCATTGTACGCTTCCCGAATCAAGCTGTTGATACCCAATCGGCTCACGAAATGAACATCGGTTTCTTCGTTTCCTGTGAACAGCTCTGCAATAACATATAGATTCGGGTTGACCACTCGGGCGGCATCGAGGAGCGTGACACCAACATGGAGTGGAGTAGAATGGCAGTTGTCGATGCGGAACCCATCGAACAGTTCTGCGAGCGACTGTACGTATTTCGTCATGTATTCCCACAACCAAGGGTTGTCCTTCGGTGATGCGCCATAGCGGAGCTTGACGCAATCGGACCACACAATGACTTCGCGGCGAAGATAGGCTTTCGATGGGAGCTGAGCAAAGTTCTGGAGGGGATTCGCGTCCCAAATCCATCCATTGTTAGCAAGGGCGAGCGCCGACTTCGGATGTTTGGATGTTCTCTTATTTTCTGGAAGGCGAGTAAAATACGTCTCAACCAAAGGCGATCTAACGGAGACACGTCATCAGTGACCATTCTCAAATGTGCTGATCTCAAGCTTACTCGGCTGAAATCGCTCCTAACCTTGGACCATGTGGATCCAGTCGAATATAATTCACACGGTTGCGAACGCCATTAATTGCCGCCTTTAAATCTTCGTTCGCTTCTTCATAAAGCGGGACGTTAATAACATCCACAATATCCCCCCACGCATCGGCAAGAGCACCCGGATCGCTCAATTCCGTGAACGCAGCCTTCACTAGAGCTGCGGCGTATTCTGGATCTGCCTTCACTTCGAATCTCCCCCGGAACTGACCAAGGCCTAAAATCTTGCCGGAACTCTGGGCAACGTGGGCCAATTCA
Organism: Cantharellus anzutake; assembly: GCF_015039405.1. Classification (NCBI taxonomy): domain Eukaryota; kingdom Fungi; phylum Basidiomycota; class Agaricomycetes; order Cantharellales; family Hydnaceae; genus Cantharellus; species Cantharellus anzutake. Next base: position 50,700 of record NW_024067257.1, read on the forward strand.
ACAATGTTCTTTCCAGCAACATTTGCGCCCGACCACTGTAGCACCTTCTCGGAGGATAGCGCGTTCTGTACGGACGATTTTTCTTTCCGCACATCTAGGACATAATACTGCCATAGATCCAATGCTGCAAATTTTTGACGAAGAGCCGAAATGAGTTTCTCGACGTCGGCAGAGGACGTGATAATAGTAGGAAGGTCCTGGGTGGATAGGGACGCAGACAGATCGACGATGGCCGTGTCTATTTCATAGGCTGGAGCAAGATGTGGGGAGTTATGTGGACTATAACCTAGTGGGATGTGAGGTGGCACACGCGAAGGTCTACAAACCGCAAGCTTTAAACACCTACCAGCCTCGGGATGGTCAAGTAGCCACAGGCTGTTGTTGGCCGTGTGGTTGAGGACAACGTCTATCAAGCCCATCAAGCCAAAATCGTCTTTCGCCTGCCTGAGCTTTTCCCCAACAACCTTAGCCCCTTCCTCGCGAGTGCCTTTCCATCCATTCTCGAAGATTTCGGAGTCAAAGGCCAGCTGGTCAGCAATGGAATAAGGACTTTTGCTCTCGCCACGCTGCTGCAAAGGAGTCCAATGAATCATATTGTACCCACGCTCCGATGCCTCCGTAAGATGCTTGTCCCACTGATCGATAGGTCCCATCCATTTCGAGACAAGGGTAAGGATAGCGAGACCATCTAACGGTAGATTAGTGAGCTCCAGTGTCAATGCACCTCCCCCAGGAACAGATGGCTTATTTTCAGCAAGAATCGCTGAACGTTTTTTGACACGAAGGATTGGATCGATATTGAAATACCCTTCTCGACCTTTGACGCGTTCTGGCTTGGCGTCAGGCGAAATCGGGTTGTCATACTCTACCCAGTACACGAATGCACCGGCGTGAGAGATCGGGAGGTCTACTTTGATAGGCTTTGAAAGGTCGGTAGGTAATCTATTGCAAAAACGTGTCGAAAGCGGAGGTCGGTCTGAGAAATGACTCGTGTACTCACCTTCGTTGCTGGAATCTATCTCTGTCGAACACGCCACCATCAAGTGGGAAGTTTGTTTTGAATACACCGTTCTTTGACGCTGGAGTGCCAGCATCCATGGTGACGCGAAGCACATATGGTTTATATGGAGGAGGGAGTCGCGTGTACTGATGAGCAGGTGGTTATATGCAGGCGTTTCATGGGTAGTTGGCAGAGAATAAGATCGCTCACAGCCCTATCCTTGTTCGGACCACCGTCCTCTTCTAATCTAAGCTCGTAAACCTGTATCGGCTCTTCGTTCGCACTGGGAATGGACTCGAAGAAATCTATAGCCTCATCTGCCGGAGTTTTGGGACCATCGATTACAGCACCATCCTGGGCGAGCTGCGTATCTATGCGAGATGCTTTTGATGGGAGGAACTTTGGAATGATCTTGTTGGACACTTCCGCAAGCTTGGACATGGCCAGATGGTGTCAATCGAGATCGGATAATGGTGTGTTTCTGATCTAAATGGAAGCTCTAGCTTCCGGGAAATCGGACGGCCAATCAATGGGGAAACACGAAACGTGACGAGGAGTGTCAACCCCGGCGCCGTGCGTGGGAAACGCGCTTGTGCGCCGGCGCTCAATTAAGCCTCGGGAGGGAAAGTGTGTGAAACACTCTCCCATGTATAATATTGCTAAACGAAACCAATAACTATCACAAAAGCAGGTACATAGTACTTCATCTTAGAAGCACTCATCAGCCTGTGACGGCAGCAGAGTATCAACATTTCTCTTATCTGAAAGCAGTGAGTAGATTAGATTGAGGTGCCATGCTGCTAGATCGTCAGGCACATATTGACCCCAAAAGTAAACAAAACAGCGGAGAGCTCGAAGCCCAAGGAAACGTGTCCAATCATGCAATATCGTTATCTTGTCGTTCAGGGGTCAGACGGCTGGAACATAGCCTTCAGCGTCATTTCATTTCGTTTCTGCCTGACACGCTCCGCTTCCTCCGCCCCGCCAGTCATTTTCAATTTCTTCCCACTGACGAAACTTGATAATTCGTCTTGAAATTCATCGGATCGGTCTGCGAGTTCACGTTGGCGTGCTTTCTGGTTCGCCTCAATTGCCTTCATGCGCTTTTCTGGATCTACTTGGGCTCCACGAATCTCAAGCATGACAGTGCTAAGGCCTTCATGTCCTTCCTCTACTGGGAGCGGGTTGAACTTTGGCCCGTTTCGAGACCCCTTGGTGGTACGCAAAGATAACACCTGGGCAAGTTGATCGTTCACTTCCTTGAGAGCCTTGTGATCCTCGATCAGGTCTTTGACAAACTCCTCCTGGTGATTGAGGAACTGCTGCTCTTCGACAATATTCTGCAGCTCCTCCTCCCATGTCTGCTTCCAGGATGGTTTAACCAAGGCGATATGTTCGCGTAGACGTTCAAGCTCCACAGCAGTAGTTTCAATATTAGCCTTGAGCGTCTGCATAGCATTCGGCTTTGGCTGAACATGGCGTTTCAAGACATCATCCCGAAGGGCTTCCACGGTATCTTGGAGTTCATCCACTTTGGTAAGGAGATCCTGACTGCGGGTGTCAAGCTTGCTCTTGCCGGAATCAATATACGCGCGTGAGCCGCCAACTTTAGCTGTCGCTACTTCACGAAGCGACTGCGCCTGTCCCCGCAACTGCACAAGAGCGTCTTTGGTAGACCCCATGAATTCCGTGTAGATCTGCCGCATAACCCCCAAATCACGGCGAAGATTCTGTATCTCGTCGAATTGAACCTTGAGATCGCTAACCATGCGAGCTGCTCGCTCATCTGAAATAGTGGAACCGCCAGTCATCTGAGGGGCAAGTGGGGACGGCAGTGGTGACTGGGGGGAGTTGGGTAGGGGGCCCGAAGCAAATTCGGCAAACTTCATGAAATCTTCTTTTGCCATCACTCGGGTAAGGCGCTTCGCCGCATCCCGAAATCGTTTTTCTGAAGGACGCTCCGGTGTAGCTGCAGGTGAAATGGTCTGCAATAATGCAGGCGAGACCTGAATAGACTGTCGTCTTGTGGCCGCGACTGTTGTCTTGAGGTCTCTAAGCTCTTGAGAGAGTGCTGACATTTGAACATCAATGTGCTGCTTTATTTGGTCTAGAGCTAACATTTATGATGGAAAGTGAGCACAAGTTGCTCCGAAGGCAGTGTGTATCTTACGTTCAATGTTAAGAGACAACAAAGATCTATCGTGAACCTCTTCAACATCCTCCAATTCGTATTGTACACCACTGCTGGGATCTCGGATATAAATGCTGGGAAAGTCGCTGGTTCCGGGATTATACTGAAATTTGTCGACAAACAGGACGCGCAAGGAGGCACAGCTAAGACCTGAAGTCTCAACCGTTGTCTTCTTCACCTGTTTTCCCACTTGGAGGAAGACGGTCAAAGTCTGGACACCATCAGAAGTTTGGAGAGTAGAGAGGGTGGGATGTTTCGGTTCAGTAGTTGCGTCAATGGTGCCATTCGTCAACGTAGGAGAAGTTGCTTCCGAACCTTCCGGTGGGACCTGAGGAATCGTGCTTGGCATTGTGGGAACCCCCGCTCGCATACTGTTCGAGGGAACAGGCTCTCGAGCCATCGCAGGCACGGGAGGTAACGGAGGCTCCTCTTCTTCCGTCACGGGTTGGAATGTCCTCCGCATCGCCTCAAGACTCTTCTTCCGAGTGAGTTCGTTCCTGCGTGGTTTGGAGGGGGAGGGAACTGGTGTCGTATCATCTTCTGCAACAGCATTCAAGTCGGACGGGCTCAACAGAGAGGACGCAGCCAGCATCGATTTCCGATTTGAACGGTCATTTTGACCACTTCCAACAAATTTGGAGAAGGTATACTCGGAGAATCGCTTGGAAGCACGTCGCGCTAAGTGTTCGTTCTTCTTCAGAGCTGCCAGTGGTTCTTCGGCAGCTGGTGTGGACATCACCTCCGCCAGAGACGTTTCTGAGGCGGGATGTGTCGGAGGACCCTTTTCTTCCACTTCTACATCGTCGAGTGCAGGAGATGAACCCTCCACGGAAATGGCCGGTAATTGGGGAACGGGGTTATCGCTGAGAGAATAGCGTTTGATATGGGAAGGGATCGGACCAGGACTAGGGGCAGATGACATGAGAGGTTCTGGGTTGGCTTCAATGGGAGGGAGTGTGGGAGGCTCAGATGGTGGTGGGGTGCGTTTCGGAGGAAGTTCTGGGCGGGTATGTTCCAAGGAGCGTCTACTTGGAGGTCGTTCCTCCTCAGCCGTCCGAGAAACACGAGCATGACTCCGGCCCAACGGGTGCTTTCCAGACCGATCAGCTCGCTGAACAGGTGTAGAGGAACGGGGTGGGGGCGAGGTGCCGGTCGTCTGGGGCTGTAAGGGCAAAGATGATTCGGGGTTCTCATCATGCTTGCTATCGTCATTCACTGGGACCCCTTGGGCTTCGTTGGTAATTTGTGTATGTTGGAGTGAAGGCGCCGGATATGCGCCAGGTACGGGGTCTCCCGAAGACACGTCTGGATGACTTAATGACGAATCACGGTTGGGTAACGGGGGAAGTTCTGATGTCTCTGGATGACGTGATGAACGAGATATAGATTCATTCCGTGGATAGTCCGAGCCTACTTCAGAAGGGCCACGAGATGACGGCCGAGAAGAGGATGCGTATCGGTCTTTGCGAGATGTTGAAGAGTGTGAGGGTCTGTCAGAGCGGGAAGAGGTTAATCCCATAGCTTCTGCTCGGGCTTTACGCTCTTGTCGATCGGCAAAGTGCTTCTTAAGAATGGTCTGTTTGTCACGAAGACCGTGAAGAAGACTGGTGATAATGGCTCTGACTCGTGGAAGATACACCTCGAGAACGGCAGGACCAGGTTCATCCGCAGCGAGCGCTGCTTCAAGCACATGCCGCAAGTCGTCAGGAAATGGAAGAAACTCACTACCAAATTTATTAGCGAAGGCTGACCTGCCTCATTGCCGACAAGAAGCTCACCTCATGTCAACTCTAACAGAAGCAAACGCAGCTACTGTAGCATTGAAGTCGTTCCCAAGTTGGACGTACTTATCACTGACTTGCTGGTCGGTGACTTTCCCAACACTCCACAATTGCAATGCCTCGAGTAGCTGTTTGATGGCCATTAGAAGCCGCGTCACAGCCGATTCAACGGCTGGAGATGACTAGGAGTGTTGATCCTCAATCAAAACATCGAAATCACAAGAGGGCAGGTGACTTACACCGTGGCTGTAGCTTATGGACGACGAGCTTTGCTGCCGGTGATGAGAAGGCGGGCCGCCATGAGACGACCTAGGTCCTCTGACAGACATTAAGCTATCGGCAGAGAGATAAGGAAGCTCGGGCAAGGAGGGGTGTCAAAAACCCAAATGCGGAAACGGTTGCGGCGCTTGCCGCAGCCCTCCTTCCTTCCTTCAGGGACAATTTCATGGCACCTACATCCAAGGCTGCAGCTTTGAAGGCCAAGGCCGCACAGAATGCTGTGAGGGAGAAAGTGTTCCATCCTAGATCGCGAAAAGCTGGAAAGCTGGAGCGGGCGGCTCTCCGAACCAGTAAATTAGCCACTCAAACCTCTGTGCGCTCAAAGCAACAGACAGCGAAAGGTAACAACGTTTAGGCACCGTGGAATCCTTCGGAATTTTTTATCGTCAAATTTTAGTGGATCGAGCTGGTTTCTTTTATCTCGCCTTACCGCCAGACGTACCGTCCCTCACTCTCGAAGAATTGCACGAACTCGTTTCGTCTGTATGGATCACTCGGCATAATGAAGCCATAAAAGCCGAGGAGTCGAGGAGGAGGAAGGGGGAACCTCGTCGCCCACGAGAGGTTGCTCTTCGGGAACAACAACTGAGAGATGTCGAGGAATATCGGACTGGGTTAGGTACGTATTGTCATATCATTTTTGATGTGACCACACACGATTTCTTTTGCAGAACTCCCTGATCTCACCGATGAGTCGACTGTCGCATTGTTCCGACAGTGGGGTGGCGTCGATACATCGTACCTCCACCTACTAAGAACCATTCGAATATCTTCTTCCAATACGAAGATGGTTCAGGTAGTTAAGTGCGGACTGCAGAAGCAGCAACGCCCAGTTGCAGAGACTTCAGAGACTTTCACCGGGAGTGCGAACAACGTTGCTGAGGGAATGCATAGCACCCCCGAGGGAGCGGATAGCGTTCTTGAAGGAGCAGACAACATTGTTGAAGGAGCAGACAACATTGTTGAAGGGACGGATAATATCCCTGAAGGAACTGGTACTGTTGCTGAAGGAGCGAATGTTCATGAAACAATGGGCAATTTTGAGAATCCACAGAATGTCGTTGAAACCCAATCTCGGCCAGATGAACAACGAACATGGCTAAGCGGCTTTCCCGACATCCCTTTATCCAATTTCTCAAGCACGATACAAACGATGGATTGTGCATAACAGAGGGACCTTCCCTGGCCCATGAGCCAAACTCCCCAACATCCAACCTGTTATTCAGTATCCATTACGAAGTGAAATTTCCATACTAATATTCATTTATGGTCTTGTCTACTTTCTCTGGAGATAATCATAGGCTATTCCCCTAATTACCTGCCTGATTTCAATCATCTCACTTCCACCGCTATCTCAGATGCAGGACAATCGGCCACTTCGGTGTCGAGGCGCCACCCCGTAGCCGCCCTCTTCCATTGCATTAGCCTCTGTGGGTGCCCTGCTCAAGGAACGATGAGACAGATCTGGCTAATGTGAATGGTGAGTGGCTCGGTCATTGTTATTTCCTCCGTTCCAATGTATACGCCCATAGACCGCCTTAACTGCCGACTCATGCCGATTATTTGTCCGAGTTGTATGTATGCATACATAGTTTATCTGCATCGTTGGGCTATCAAATCGGTTCTTTAACTCATCACACACTGCATTGAATACCTTCGCCGATGGGTGACCTTCGGCTTCAATTTTTGTTAAGGTAATTAACGTAACCCATCCGGTGTCGGAGACAGCTGGCAATTAGAATTAAAGAGAAAATGATAGAAGGCTGAGGGACATCTTTTTCAGTATAGTTGGGCTTGTGGGCCAGCTGTGATACATCCTTCCACAGCGCAAGACAAATGTAAGCTGATTGACTGACTCGCGTCGGAAGGTTGAGTCAAGATGCCGGCCAAATGCGGTGACATCTGGGGGTCGCATAATTGCATCCGGAATCGAACAGTAGGCTTAATCTATCACGACCCCACTTTCACTGCCTTCGCAATCTTGCCTCACGCATTCCTGCCTCAAGCCTCACTAACTCGTGCATTCGCCGTGAAACATATATGGCTTCCAAGGCGGCCAGCAAACGTGTAAGACTTGCTTCCACATACTGAAATATGTCTCAAACACAGGACCGGTGCTGACGGTCTCCACCGCTCCAGTTGTCTAAGGAGTATGTTGCCATGCAGACGTCCCCTCCACCCTTCGTCTGGGCCGCTCCGGAGGAAAAGAACATTCTAACCTGTAAGTGTCTATCTAAGATATATTGCTGGCTTCATAAGCTCAGTTCATACTCTAGGGCATTATCTCATCGTAAGTCTGCGCCACAGGCCGCTTGTGTGAACCAGGCCACCAACTCTTTCTTTGTTTTCGCAATTTATAGCGTGGGCCACCGGACTCCCCGTACGCTGGTGGAGAATATCATGGTGTGCTCCTGTTTCCATCCGAATACCCGTTTAAGCCTCCAGGAATCAAGGTTCAGCGGACCATTTGAGCTTAGGGCCTTGGGCACAATTTTGACGACCTTCCTTTCCCCGTAGATGTTCACTCCTTCGGGGCGCTTCCAACCTAACAAGAAAATATGTTTTTCCATGTCAGATTTCCACCCAGGCTCCGTTCGTGATCCCTTCTCTGCTCATCATAAGCGTCACGGCTCACTCCGTCTTCTCTATGACAGTGGAACCCAGCATGGAGTGTCGCAACAATGTAAGAAACAACATTATGTATCTCGGGACCATCTAATCTTCAGACATCGATTAGATTGACTGGACTGCTGAGCTTCATGTTGTCCGACGAAATGACCACCGGTTCTGTTACATCTGAAGACAAAGACAAACGCATATTAGCCGCCAGAAGCCATGAGTGGAACCGCAAGCAGCGTGGCTTTGTGGAGATGTTTCCTGACGTAGGTTGCCGTGTTCACCCCAGTTGGGAAGTCACTGTCATGTCGCCCCTTAGTATGCAAACGAGGAGATGAAAGACCTCCCGAACATGGGTGAACGTGATCGTGGCGATTTTCCAGGGAAATCGCAAACACCGACTGTAGTACAGTCCCCCCTCCCGAGAACGCCGTTGCCCCAGATGCGAACTGCTTCGCCTTCCCCGGTCCCTCAACCTCCAGCAAGTGATGATGTCCCTAAATCTTCCGCTTCGGTGATTAAAGGAAACGCACCGGATCAGCCGCCTCTCGGATGGGCAGCCTCATGGAAGGACGCAGCGTGGAATCGATGGAGATGGGGAATTCTGATCGCTCTTGCAGTTGTAGTCTCGAGACTATCATCTATCTGATGACCGTTGGTTCTCGGCATATCCTTTTGGCTCAGCTCTTAAAATTATCCTATAACACTCCAACTCTCTTTCAGTCCCTTATTGCACAAAGTATTCTCTATACCATTCTTGCTCCTTAACGGGATTAGTCTGCCTCTTTGAGGTTTTCTGGAAACCTCATCCTTAATGCTGTACGTACGACGCGATGTACAACCCTCCCAGCTTGGGCTTCTGTCTGCATAAAGGTGTAATTGCATGATATGTAGTTGTGGAATATGAGGTGATTGATGACTTGAATTCTAAAAATCTCATGGTGTCCCGCTCCATAAGCGTGCAAGCGCTTCTTCTACGCCTCCGGTTAGTGGTTCGACGCCACTCCAGATGTCCTCACTGACTTCATCCAATGTCCGTCCCGCATCTATATGGATCCATCGTAATGTCTTTGCTCCACTCTCGCTCTCTTGATGGAACTCAGATTCGATTCGTCTGAATACTGATCTAACACGCCGCTGCACATCTTCCTTCTCATATCTTTCCTCGCCATAGCCTCCTCGTGATTTTTGCACTTCAGGGGAGACGTCAAGAAAAAGTACAAGGTCTGGGGACGGCAGATTTGTATCTGGTGCTCGGCACCATTCATAGGTGAGTGTTCGGGGTGTCTCAGCCGGGGTGGACACGTCTCCGGGACTGGGAGTTGATAGGGGGGGAAGAGCTTTAGCAGCCGAGAAAGCAATTCCCGAAAATGCATATCGATCACAGACGATAGTTATTCCCGACTTAAGTTCTTGAATCATGTTTTCACTGATTCAATTCGAATAAGACTGTGAAGTGAATAGAACGAGTCCTCTAACTTACGCCGCTTCCCAGCGATTGGCAGAAAAAAGCAGATGGATAGCGCGGTCGTCCACTTCCGATTGAGAGCGTAAATACGAGTCGATCATCTTTCCTGTCGATGTGGTCCTATCTACGAGCAGAGAGTAAAGGATATCGTCGTCCTAATGCAGAGGCGAAGCAATGAGACCTAGTGCACACCGGGAAACTTGTAGAGGTTGACGCTGATTCCGCATTTTACGAGCCGATCGTGCAGAAGCGTCGTTTGCGTCGTTTTCCCGGACCGATCAAGTCCCTCGATAACAATGAATGCGCCCCTTTTTGCCATGGTGACTGGAAATTTAGTCGGTCTATCCGTGAGGATTACCTGCACTGCAGTCACTAGTACTGCTCCTCTAGCACATATCTGTAATTCGGAAAAGACCGATTGGGTACCCTTCTTCTTTCCACTACCTTGCTCGCCTTCATCACCGTCCCCTTGCCTCATCCTTTCCACCCATTCCCTTTTCGTCCTCCTGTGCCCCCCTAGCATCATCCAACACTTCACATGGCGCAGTTGTCGAAATCCCACGTTGTTCCGTCCACGTTGCCTCAGTCCTCTCGCGTCCCGATGTCTGCCCATATAAGCTTCATGCCCTTCCCCGTCGTGTATTCGATCGTTTTCACCACTGGAAACAACAGAGTTGTCAATGCTTCCAACCCCGCCACTTGTCCCTGTCGAAATCATTCCAGTTTGATCAACATGCAACTAGGTGAATACCCCATTGCACGGATGCCCCACTATTGCATCCTTCTTCACGCGGATCTGCCCATATTTGAATCACTTCTCCTCGCACCCCGTTCGGTATGTCCATGTCCGTGTCGATATTCGTTGTCACGATGACTTTGCAGCCCCACCGCCAGTCCCATGACAGGTGTGAGCTTTCCCTGTCACTTCACCCGCGCTGAGTACCCCTTGTCATCACGTACCGCGCTAATCGCCGTTTTTCTTTTGTCGTCAATGGTCACTGCTGAGAAACGATACAACTTTCCTCCACTCGCTTTGCACTGTTGGCGTAATGCTACTTCGTTCCACTGCATTCGCACTACATGGCGACTTGTGACGGCTGGAGGTCTTGACATCAGCGATCCCCGCAACATGCTTTCAGATTATCCATGTCGACAATAGCGCAGCAGTTCCGTCCATCCCTCGTTTTGAATGCGCATCTGCTGCTGCTGCACGACGACTGTCCTGAATTCAGGATGCGTGTATATCAATGCCTTTCTTGTATTTTATAAATCTTGTAACGAATAATTTTTATCTTGGTTCCTTGCTTGTGATACGAAATTCAGTTGGTTGGCAGTGCATGTTGGCGCGAGCGACGCGAGCACTCTAGTGGGTGAAATATCACAGCGACGATACATAAGAATATGGGTGCGCGCGGTTTGGAAACTACGGACGCGGCGAATTACAGATCGAGACTGGGCTGATATACATACATTGTGCATCCAAACGTATACACCGTGTTTGACTCCATCTATCTTCGATTTTTCTCCTTCCACTGATTCGATCGATTTGGACGTCAGATGACGCCCAATGCATCCAGCCTCGCCTTGGCGATGAGAATGGTAGCATGGACTGAACGGTTCAGCTCAGTCAACCACTCCCTACTTCCCTCATTCCACACGACAGTGGATTCTTGTGTGACATCATCGAGGTCCCCTGTAATTCCTAGGAGCTTCTTCATTTCTGGGACAATCTCTGCCCTCGAACGACCATTGACAAACGTAACGTAGCGCAAACGAGGATAGGACCATTCATAAATAACGTTCAGCCTTTCCAACTGCTTGAGGACTTCAGGAGGGGTCTTCTTTGATGCTTGTTCGGCCGCACTCAGTGCAGAAAGGTTTGAAACTTCTCCAATTCGTGGATGACCGCGAATGAACTCGGATCGATCGCGCGGGTGGAGCTTTTCAATATGACTCGCAGAAAGATCAATCAGATCTTGATAAGACTTTGGATGTTGGGTGAAGGCTGGGTCGGACAACTGCGTGGCAATTGCAGGGCCAACATGAGTGATGAGGATATTCGTAGGCTCGAAAAGGATGGACAGAATGTCAGCGATGTGTCCTTCAAGCTGAGGGCCAGTAATAAGATCCTCCCATTGAGCCAGCGCAGCCATAGAGGGAATGACGATTTCGTAAGTGCAGCTTTTCGGCGTTTCTGGGAAATATTGAAATGCGTTCGAACGTTTGCATCCGCATCGCTGGCGTCGATCCAACGACTGTCACTGCCTCTTGTGACAGAACACGTCTCGTCAACATATTAACCCCCACCCTTCTCGGGCTCCTGTAAACGAATCCCTGGTCTTGCAGTTAGGAGCCGGTTTCGAATCTCGCGTCTCACGGCGGTCGACCACTCATGTCGTCACTGTATGAACCGGTCTGCCGTTACTTTAACACCTCCAGGGGGTGCTTTAGAGGCGATTCCTGCCGTTATGCTCATATCAGTCCCCGGGAACCCTCAAACACGTCCTCGTCAGTGAATCCTTCCGGCACTCCGCTGTGTAGATTCTTCGCCGCTGGTGCGTAATGACTGTCGCATATGCGCGGAACTTGTCATCTGCTGAACGCAACGTCAGGGAATTGCATAAGGGGGACTTCATGCTTTTACAAACACGAATCTCCGGCTGGTTCTGGCAGTCGGGCCGCTCCATCCAATGCGGCGAGCAAGGATTCTGAAAGCGCGCCATCTACGGCTTCGAAGCGTGTGGCTGAGGTCGAGCATCCATGTATTATTTGTTATGAAGAGAAGCCTGCACAGTATGGGCTGCTACGTGAGCATCCTTGCCTCGATGTGTGACCCGAGTCTAATAATCAGCTGTTTAGCGGGTTGCAGCCATCCATTCTGCATGGAATGCATTCGATCGTGGCGGGCGGTCTCTGACAAAGATCTACAAACCATTTCATCTGGCGTTATAAAGACTTGTCCAGTGTGCCGTACTCCGTCATCATTCGTGGTCCCTTCCGACAAGTTCTATCCTGATAACAATCCAATGAAGAAGATCACCATTGACCAATACAAGAAGAGACTCTCCAAGATCCCATGCAAGTGCGTCAATGCTGCTTCCAAACCCTTAGCCACCCTACATTTACGCTTCCGGCACACAAAGGCACATAGCCAAGAGCTTATCTCTGATGCGGGAGCCCTTCTGCCCCTTTGGTACGTACCCACACTCCTCACATTGTTGTTGCCTGCACGACACGGGGCCTCAAATAGGTCGCGACTGCTTCTTTCAGCATTTCGATGCCAATGGAGAGGAGATTACATTCGAGCATGGTGCTGAGAAAATGCAAGCCGCCCAAGAAAGGCGCCTCACGCGGATGATGCGCGAGGCGAACTACGTTCGGTTCCAAGATGCACTTGACTCATTTGCTGACGATTTGCTGAGCACAAACTTCGAGACGCTCATGTCAAGAATCGGAGATGGTGAACTTGATTACGGAGACGAGTACGACGATGACGATGAGGAGGATGACTGGGAAGATGGAGAGAATGATGACTGGGAGGAGGAGGATAACGCAATGTTTCGAAGGCTCCTGGATGAGCAGCAGCAATATTTACTGAGCGAGCGCTTTGCCGAGTTGGCAAGTGTTATCTATTGAGCCGAACGGTTCTGTTCACAACGTCCTTACTTCGATTGATCCTACTTGTAGGTAATAGACACCGCTGAGGATGACCAGAGCCCTTCGGGCGATACGGGGCCAGTTTATTTCGTCCCTGCATCGACCCTCCCGCACCGAAGGCGATAAGGCGACACGTGGACTTCAGTGGTTTGGGTTATGTTGAGTATCATAGTAATCCACATGTATATTTACATATCTATGATGTCGGAGTTTATTCCGAGGTGCCTAAAGCGCGACTGTTGAGACTCTAGGAAAAATCAATGATTGCAGGCAATAAATTGACTAGGTACACTCCGTCTCCAACGCTTCCAAACAAGATCAGTAGTCTGGTGGTTCTTCTCCAGGCTCAAACAACCCTGTCGGAGGACTCGGTTCGACCGGATGTGGGAACACTGGTTGTCTCTCCTGTACTTGCTCTCGTTCTCTTCTTTGCTCCTCCAACCTCCTCTCCACCATCGCCTGCGCACGCTGATGCGCTGTACCCCCCACTGCCGGAACCCCAGCTGCTTCTGCATTTTGGCGAGCAATTCGTCTCCGTTCTGCCTCCGCTCGAGCGACATATCGCCCGCGAACATAGATCAAACACGAAATCATGACGCATATGAGCACCAGAAACATCGTTTCCCAAAACTCTTCCGCTGCATCCTCGTGTCGTCGAGGCCGAGGGTCACCGGTAGCAAGAAAATCTCCAGAAAAGAAATCTCCTCTCTCAAAGGCTTCCTCTTCAGCGCGTGCACGCTCGATGTCGGCTTCTTTTTTATCCTTCGCCCATTGAACTGGGTCATCCGCCTCCAGCGAGTCTCGATTGTTGTTCCCGCTGTTTTCATCCACACCTTTCCTATCAGACTTTGGGATTCTGCGTCCTCGCCAGCGCTTGGCAAACTCCTCTCGAGCTTTCCCAAGATACCAATGATCATCCTCGGTGTTGTCCTTTCCCCACAATATTAGTCCCTTATCGCGACCGCCTGCGAGAGTATGCCAAAGGCTTCGAGTGTAGAGTTTAACAACCGAAAGAACGACTGGAAGATAGGCCTCGGAATTCGTTTCCAATGCCATATCATAATAACGTTTTGCGAGGTGAAAATCCTATGAGGCAACGATTGTCAGTGCAATCTTCTGCATGCAGGAGTAAGTGGATATACTTGGTTAACGCCTTTCCCGTTCTCATACATCCATCCCAAATTCCACATGGCTAATGCGCTTCGTTGAGTTTCAACAGCACTGAGATAATATCCAGCAGCCTTCTCCCATCGCAATTCCTCGGACTCGTCGTTTACTCCCAAGCCGTGGTAATAGTAGTCACCGACCTTGACTAGGGCATCGACGTCATGCTGGGCAGCCGAACGCGTCCACTGGACGAGCGCCAGGCGAGCAGTGTTATTTTCCGGTTTCCGGGAGTTGGGTAGCTGGAGGAAGCTCTTATCTGAAAATGTAGGGCACATCAGTGTGGAAACCACCCGACCATGTTCAGGAACATACGCTGATCCAGCACGTAAGCAAGGTTACTTTGCCCAACCTCGAATCCTTGCTCCGCCGCCATCCACCATCTCAGTCTAGCAGCCTCCTTATCCGCATCTCCCCCCCTCAGCCAGAGTGACTCTGCTTCGCTCATCAGTGTGTTCTTCCAGGAACCCCGCTCAGCAACCAGTTTGAAGAACGAAACCGCGACCCCGCACGACCCTGCGCGGAGGGAAGGTATCGAGTTCCGATCCTGTGCGCGTTTGGCGTGTATAGATGCGATATAGTAGAACGCCTCAAAAGGAGATCCATGTCTGATGGCTGCTTCAAAGTACTTCAGGGCCAACGGAAGCTCACGATGATCTGAAAATCCATCAGATTACGAAAACATGAGGGAAAAGTGAAACTAACTGTAATGGAATTTCCCAAGATTGACTTGGGCTTCAGCAAGATCCTGACTTGCGGCGGCGAAAAAACACTCATTGGCAACCTTTTCATCGACTTTCCTGTTAACAAGCCCGTCTCTCCATATAATGCCCAGGCCATTATGGCACTCTTTGTCGCCAAACTCTGCACCCCTTTCAAACCACATCTTGGCTGACTGTGGGTCATATTTGACGCCTTCGCCACGAAGATACATGCGCCCTAGGTAAGCAGCCGCTATGGAAGCTGAAACAAGTGTGTGGTCATCGAGATTCTCCTTCTTCCGTAGATGGGCATCCTTTTTGTTGCTACCCTTCACGGGTGGCAACCAAACTTGTCTTGCCACCTGCAAGAAGTAATGCCTGGCGCGGGCGAAATCACGAGAAAGGGCACCAACGCCCTCGGTACCAGATGCAATACCTCCTGGAGCCTGGTAGATCCCGCCTTGGTAGTATATTCGACCAAGGTGAAGGGCATATTCGGGCTCCTCACGATCTGCGTGGAACTCCATGGAAACGACGTTAGCACGACAATTGGCACCGAAAGTGATGAGGCAAACCTGATAAAATTCCAGAAGATCTTCCCATGTCTCACCGGTACCTTTAGACTTTGAAGCTTTTATGGCAGGCCGGTGCACATTGGGCCCTGTCGAAGCGACACTTGCGCCCGGGCCGTAGACACCCCCCTGCAGATCGGAAATACGCGTAAATGTACGAGGTAGAGTCCGCCCGCCGGCAGGGCCTGACAGGAAATGTGCCATTGCGGATTCTGCAGCAGCTTCATACCATTCTAATGCAACCATACAATCCTCCTTAATACCTATGCCAGCCCAATTGCGGTATCCGAGCGCCATTTCCGCGTCTTCATTTCCACCATGCGCTGCAAATGTGTAATAGAGAAGGGCTTTCGCTTGATCCACTGGGACAACGTTTTCGTAGCCGGTAGAGTAGAAAAATGCTACATACGCTTGTGAAGCTGCATTCCCGGTAGCATGAGAGTGTTTCAGAAAAGCATGGAATGCTCGAGATGCATTGGCAGGGAGTGGTGATGGAGGGAAGAGGGATATTCTGCCAAGTGTGAAGACCGCATCCATGTTTCCCAGATCCGCAGAATGTTGTAACAAATCAATGACCTTCAACACTTTTCCACTGGCAACACCCTTAGACGAAGAGCGAAATATGCCCCACTTGGAATTTTGGTTTTGGTCAACACCCTCAAACTTTCCAGAAAGCCATCTGGGAATCCAGTTATGAGATTTGAGTTTGTAAATTATCCGTATAGCTGATGCGATTGGGCCTTGTGGATTAGGGAATATGTAGGAAAGGAAGGATCGCGAGTTCTGATTAGGATTCCATGGAGTATCGGGTTTCGAAGGGGGTGAGAGGGAGTGCAAAGTTTGCATGGCTTCTTTGTAAGCGCTAGATGCTTCCAGAGATTTGTCATAGTATACCTGTAACGCAATAATTAGGCATGAAAAGATGAGAATAGCAAAGGTGTCTTACAGGTGATTCTTCAGCTAAAACGGCCTCGCCATCTGTATGGTCATTAGATTGGTCGTGGGGATCTGAAGCGGCACGCGCGAACGCTGCACTGGCAATAACACAGAATCCCAGAAAGGCTAATTTGTATCCATATATCCGTCTCCTCGACGTCTCGCCCATTGCTCGCGGGCTGGGTGTCGACGTTGACCCACGTGGTGTGGGATACGTGTCAAATAGTGCCCGAGTTTGATGCACGTCAGTGTGTCACGTCACGTCCACAAAGTCACACGACCCCGATCTCATTGAAGGATCACACCCAGGAAGTCGATCCAATGCCGCCGAAATCTAAGTGGGCAAACTCGAGAATGAGAGCGACTAAGAATGCCCAAAATGCAGAAGAAGATATAGCCCTTGTCTCCTCCGTCAGCCGCAGTGGTGGTTTAGAGAAGGGGGGGGATGCGTGAGTCAAAAACTGTCACCTGAGGCACATTTCCCGTGTTGTTTATCGGGTGGCTGGAAGCTTAACAGGACACCACACTCAAGAAAAGTATAAGAAATACATAGATCAGCAGGTATTGTATCCAAGTACCCACCTGTTACACTCATATCTATGCTTGTCGCGTACGTTTCAGATCGAAAAATATGATGCATTACACAAATTCCGAGAACCAGCGGCTCCTCCAAGTCAAGCGATGAAAGAGGCTCGACATAGCATATTAATTCTCTATAGTGGGTCATTCAATGGCATTCCCATTTAGCGGAGAATTCATTTGGAGGGCAGGGAAATTAAGGGAAGGCATCATGTCGTCTAAACGTGTTGACGCATTTGCCACCCAAGGTGAATAGGCTGCTTGGTTCCGCTTACTCAACGACTAAGTCCCCTCGCAAGCGCATTAGTGTGTGAAGAATCAACTCTTATCTGCATCATATTTGGGGAGAACCTTCAGGCTTCGCATTTGCTTGCGCAACTTGTGAACACCGTCTACTCGCAGCCCATCTCATCCCCTAAGGCCTCCAAGGCAAAGGAGAGTGGGGGGACGGTCGCCAAAACACAATATCAGGACAGCATCATTGCGTTATACCTGCTAGACTTGCTAGTTTCCAATTTCTCTGCGCAAGGACCGTTCATATCCATGATCAAGGATTCCCTTTTGAAAACATGCACGGGTGGACAGCTACTTCTGTATTTCGAGACTCTCTCATTACGCATTCGTCGGTTCGAGTATGTTCAAGTGCATCAGCTACTTCAGCCATCGCGCCTACCCATAAAATTCGATGATCCGCGGACCATAGATCGGAAGAAACACGGCACAGCTCTAGATCCCTATTTCCCATACATTTGCCAGCTTGCTTTGTCAAAGTCTATTGTTGGTCTCAGAAACACATTGCGAGAACATTCATGGAGCGTCCTCCGACATTCATATCGCGACTTCTCCCTTCTGGCTTCTTCCTCAGGGAACGGAGACGTTACCGACTCGACAGGCGAGGTTTTGCGCTCAACTGAAGAATGGTTGTCTAGGCGACTGTTTCTTACCGGTGATGTGCACGAATGGTTCAGTGCACGACCAAACAACGAGGTGATTTGCGAGAACGTCGGAACCAATATCGCCAAATGGAAGCTTGCACAGGCCCGCAAATGATATTTCGCTACTAATTCGTGCATTGCTACACACGAAACTTTGCCTCATCGATGGAGCTTCGTGCTGCGAGGCTCCAACGTGCTGGCCCTCTAGTTTCAGTAACTTTGTGCATGACGGCAGCGTAGCATCGCATTTCGACCTGTACATGTGTGCCAAAGAGGAAGTAAAGCGTATCATGTATCTCCGCCTCGGACAATCCGCACAACTTATTATAGTTCATGGTGTACTTCTCTACTGATCGGGGAGTCCGAACTTGTAAGTGCTCGCGTAGTGGTACGATCCAGGCCACTGAAACCCAAAGGGCCACCATGCGCCTCCCAGGGTTCCCCTGTTAATGTGCCTATGATATCAGTAGGCGATGGTTCTGCGAGGGCTGAAAGTGTCTCAGGAGGCATCGGAAGTGTGGAAAAGGCAGTGGTAGCAGCAGCACACACTGTGATAATGGATGCTGAGGTGTCGGAAGAGACTAATGGGAGTACCGAGGTTGCTGCGCCATTGAAGGGAATAGGAGACGATCCACCAGCACGTGGTAATGGCACATACTTCACCCACCAGAAGGCGAGCCAGAGGCCTTTGTCAATAATGCGTTTCTTGATGATGTAGGCAACAACTAAGAGAAAGAAGGCGAGAGATGATAGTATCAGAAGGCGGTCCAGCCAATCAGCCTCTTCCAGAGCAGTGACAAGGGTTTTTGATGTGTTCAAGAGTGTTGAAAATGATGAATACAAATCAGAGGTTACGGTCATGGTTTGAGTGGAGTCCTCTGTGAATCGGTTTAGCATGTATGGCGAAGATATACCGGCTATGCGCACCAAGCATTTGGGTAGAAAGGACCGATCGCTCAAGCTCCTGCTGCATTAAAACTGTAGTACGTCGCAGTGCCTGGGTAACCGCAGCACTAGCATTCATCAATGCATCTCCCCTACAGGCGCTTCAGTTCAGCACAGGACCAAACAGAAAGCCGTGGAGTGGGCATACGACTGATCATTCTCCTTACTAACTGCAGACGCTACTGGAGACGACCTAAAGAGTTCGTCTCGCTGCGAGCGAGCCTGAGAATCGATAGCACGTTTTGACGCCAGCAAAGCGGCACGGAATTGCTTTTTCAGCCTGTTCATAGTGAGATAAATAATTCCTTGGATATTTAGAAATATCTTACTGTTCGACCTGAGCCACTAATTCGTCAAGCTGTGAGTAAATATCTTTACGTCGTTCATCGCTTCGAATGTCGTCTACGAATGTCTCTAATATCTTGAGCATGGTGGAGTTTGATCAACACATGCGCAGTCATCACAACTTAAGCTCGAAGCTATCAGCTACCTCTAGCTCTCGACGAAAAGACTCAATGTCCTCTCGCAATTCAGCGGCGTACTGTTGGTGCACCGCAACAGGTCCAGTGTGATTGAACAGTCGTGGGACCTGATACGACAGCGCATCTTGGATGCGCGTGTGCAACTTGCCCAGTTTGACCAAAGTTTCATCATGCAGTGGATCTGAGATGGGTGGCATCGTGATGACACTGAACACGGATCGCTCCGTCGCGCCTATCGTAAATCAACTTGGAATTCGGAGCGGTACATCGCGACCGCATTCTCATCCCCAATTGCGCCTAAACGGCCTGCTTAATCGAGGGGCACCGCATTTTAGAGAAGCCTGTGCAACGAGTGCTAGGCGCATGTTCCACGTTTAATCAGCGTTTGCTCCTTGACAAAGATACATCTTAACTGGAGTCATCTATCCCTCGCGCAAGACTTCACCCTTCTCAACATGTCTGGGTCTAACCAGGATACTCCACCCTACGACTTTTCGGGCAAATTTTCGGTCCGGATTGGGCTCTTTGTATGTTATGTTCGGCGCCTCCCACTTCAGCTCACAGAAGGGGTTCATCAATGAAGGTCATCTTCGAGACAGCATGTATATCGTTCTAACGAGTTCCTGGCTCCTCTTCAGCACCGCAGTAGGCATTAAAATTGTTGGGTACTGCGCGTGTCATACTCATGTGCAATAATCTATTCTACCCACTGAGAACAGTCACGCATCATTCGCTCGTTACCGCCAGTATGGCGGGGTGCTCCCAGACAAGTCATACATACAACCTACCAGTGTGCTTTTTCTCTACTTGTTATTTGCAAATGCGTAAGTTGTCGACTTTGACGCTCATCTTATGTCTTGGCTTAAGATCGGAATAGTTGTCAAGCGTTAGGATCGGCCCTCAGTCTACGATGGTCCATTGAGGGCAGAGTACATCCCGGCGCATACTGCACGACACAAGGTGGGCATCTCCCTGCCTGTCGGAAACCCTCTTACCTTTCCCCGTTAGGTATTCTCACTCAAATGGGAGACACAGGATCAGGTTCGTTTGCTTGGTTGACCGTAACTACAATGCCTTAGTCCTGTATGCCATCCTTTTATTCAGCGCTCATTACCAGCATCATCGCCATGGTAATGATCATCTACACCCTTTCGCCACCCAGATCCCATACAAAGAGGGAGCGGAATCTGAGTTATGCTGTCGGGCTGGCAATAATCGTCTTCCTCGCTTTACTTATCAGCATCCCATCAGCAATGATTCCAAATTACTATGGTAGCAACGAGTATGTACTCTTATTGGCTATTCGTGTTGGACACCAGTGGACCAATCGTACTTCCTTTCAGTCTTTGGTGCTGGATCAGCGGCGAAAAGCCTGTGACGCGTCGGTTACGGATTGGTGGGCACATCAGCAGGTATATCATAGAGGCACTTGATGACAATATCCCTCAGGAGCCGAAACTGCATGGATATGGTTTGGACTAGGGATATGTACGACATGCTGTTTATGTGCTGTTTTAAATCGCGCCAAAACCGCAAAGGTCGAGCCTATGGATAGTCCGCTCGATAGTCAACGCCCAAATAGCGCGACTTTTACGTATGTTTCAGCTTATCCATCAAGCGACAATTCCAACCTCATTTTGATCCCCTAGATTCCCCGCAGGTACCTAGCAATTTACTAGCGTAGCGCCTTATTCGCTGATGATTGAATATCCTAGCATATGCTATCCTCGTACTTCCTACAGTTGTAGTTCGCGCCATTGATCATTTCCCTATTGCTTCGCACCATCCCACAGCGGTGCGACATGGGTGGGCGATCCTCGCTCAATGGGTCCTCGCCTCATCGGGAGCTACAAATGTCTTGTTATGGCTGACTTTCGGGCGTCAGTTTGGACTGACACCGACCTCCGCGTTATCACACAATGCTACATTCGCTTCCAAATCGAGGCTGCAGCCCACGTCTACAAGATACACGGACATGACGCTCGATATTGGCCAGAGATTGCAAGAATTGATACCTCAAGGACCCCAACTCGATGGACTGGACTCCAACTCCGCTGAATGGGACCCATACAATCATCCCGAGAGGATTCAGCCAACTGCCATTTGATCTTATTGTATGCCCTGGTAACGTCGGGGTGTTCGAGCCTATGTACATATTTATTACGGGATGTACAAGTGAAGTGTCCATATTCATTCATTCCGTGGTACCCAAAAAAGAGAACATAGGTGTACAAGGAATAGTTACGAGAAACCCGCTGCTGTTCGGGTTCTCTTGCGATATTCCTCCTCCTCCCTGTGCTACCTTCTCACTGAGGGTGGGATAAGCATCGCGGTTCTCCCAAGCTAGTCGTAATTGATCCAAGACCCATGCCCGATTGGCAGGGTGTGGCGCTACCGCTGATGCAGCGCTGGTTGGAGCCTGCACGCAATCCCGGAGATGGCGAAACAGTGTATGGCACCTGCCCCAATGAACTAGTCCAGTCGAGGACTTCACAGCTCGAAAGCAAGGAATGAGACCATATACTCGGCCGTCTAGATCAACGACAAGCATTATTGATGTGTCGCCCTATCTCAGAGTCAGTTGCACCTACTTAGTGGGTACAATCGATGAGGAAGTCTGGGGTTCAAAGATTGCATCAGCCTGGCGATCCTGTCGTCAGCATCCCCTGCCAGACGCTTCGTCCAA
>NW_024067258.1:0-71610 GCF_015039405.1 Cantharellus anzutake
GTGCATCTATTGGTGTCTAGTGATAGAGCTTCTTGACTCTGGGACAAGCTGGTAATCGAATATAAATGGGGGTGTATCTCCGTATTCTTGCACTCGATACAGCGATCTGTCTCAAAGCGCAAGTGAATCGTCAAGGGAATCATGGACAGTGGGATCAGGCGAAGAATGAAGCAGAGTAATGCGTGGCATCGCCATCTCTTAACCCGAACCACCTTGCAAAAACATATGTAGCTGGAAGAAGAACGTGATGCTGGCTCCACCAGAAGTCTATGGGGGTGGGCAAGCGAAGCTTGCCCACGGGACTGCTTATGTAAGCTAGACTGGCCGCAGAGCAGCCTGTGGAAGTATAGTTTTATAACTCATCACAAACGTCTCATACAACAAAAAGTTCAATTGAAAGTTGCTTGGAATTGTAAAGGCTGATAATTGGACTGAGGAATTGTAAAAAAATTGAGTTCTCATGGCTCTACAACCGTTCTCGACAACCGGCGCGTTTTACGAAAATCCAACAGTCCGAATTATAGAAATAGCTACTCTACACGTCCAGGAGAATTTCTACGCGCTTAGCTGCTGTGTGATGAGCCTGAAGTTGTTGGGTGATCATTTGTTTATTTGTGTGTACATCGTCGCACTCAATAGCGCATTCTGGAGATGCCTGGGGCACACTCAGCTCAACTAATGCTCTCCTGACTTTGGAACAACTGAGACGACTTCCTAGCATACTCCTTATACCATTTTACATCATCAGCGATCAATATTACAGAAAATTCGATGCATACAAAACAATCAAAATCAACTGCCCAAAAAAATGCATTTGACCATGCCCGTACTATGCGCTGGATCCGTGGTTATGGAACCATGCTTCCGGAGCAATCTCAGACCAGCAGGGATGGTGCCTTATATCAAATTTCCCCACAATCTACATCTGCCCCTCAACCTTCCTATTCTGTTCTATCCAACGCGTCCGAGATACCAGAGACCCCATCCAATCCAAACAGAAAGATCGGAGCACTGAAGCGAAAAGTCATTGAACTAGAAACAAGAGCCAGCCGAACTAAGGCCCAAGTTGCCAGACAAGCACAATCCATGCAAAATCTAAAGCGCCGTTGTACTCGATCCGAAAATGCGAAAGCTAAGACAGCTGAAAAGCTCAAAGAGTCCACAGATCTACTTCTTGAAAGGTCTAATCAGCTGAAAGAAGCAAATGCCACTATGAAGTTACCAGAAGCTCGGAACATCGCGCTGGAGAAAAGACTCGCCAGATTTCAAACTGGATGGAGAAAAGCAAGTGCCAATGTCACTAGACTTCGACGACGACTGGAATTGAGCACTAGAGCATCCAAAACGCGCTATGAGGCTGCTTTAAAAGCGGCTCGGAAGTTTTCTTTGAAAACTAAGGGAGTTTTTTCGAACACCATCCGTGAACTAAGCCGCAAGCTTGTTTCAAGTGGTATACCAGCATCAAAGGTGGCGGATGTTCTTTCTGCCTGTGCACAAGCATTTAAGGTGGACATTGGCAAGGGGCCAAGTCGCAGGATGGTATCGCGTGCCGTCACCGAGGCAGGAATAGCAGCCGAGATCCAGATGGCAACCGAGCTTCAGAACATAGATAGTAAGTCTATGATGCCTTACTCCTAAATAACTTCACACTAATCAAAACTTCAGCACACACAGTGAGCTGCGATGGAACAACACATCACCATATCACCTATGAGGCAGTCCATAGTCTTGCGCTGTTTCCTACATACTCAGACAATGGGCCCAAGAAAGCGATGCAGGTCCGGACATGGGGTGTCCGTGCTATGCCATCACATTCCAGTGTTGATCAGTTGCAGAACATTAAAGGGTTGATGAGCGAGTTCTTCGAAACTGCGTACAAAAGTCCAGAGCTTACCGACTTCAACCCGGGTTTAGGCATTGGGAATGCAATTCGGAAACTAACTGGGATGAATTCTGATCATGCCGAAGATCAGAAGAAGCTATTTCGGCTAATATCAGACTGGAGGCGCGAAGAATGGATGCTTCACCTTGGTGTACAGCATTGTGAGACAATGTCTGATGAAGCTCGCCAGGAATTTAATCATAACACCATGAAAAGTCTCATCGCTAAATCCGAGAGTGCCGAAGCTTGGTTGGATCTCACCAACAATGAGCAGACGGCACAATTTCGAACTCGTACCCTTCAAAGACTCTGTGAGCTTGGCGAAACCATCTATCAACAACTTCCCCATGACTTAAAATGTCAAGTTGACACTATTGTATGGTGTGGATGTGCTATGCACAAGGACCTTAATACCGTCAAAGCCGGGGCCAAAGCTATGTCTGAGGCGTGGAACCACCTGAAAACTGTGGAGACACCAGGGCCAATACCCCTCCATAGTCTAGCCAAGGCTGCACTTGCTAAGTCAAGCCCGACAAACTCCGAAAAGCCTGATGAGCCTACACTAGATGCCGGAGCAGTCAAGCTTACATCGCTCTGTGGCTCATTATTCAACAACAAAGATGATAAAAAAGGATGTCAGGACGCACACTATCATTGGTTCCATGAGAAGCATGGGAGAACTCGTCGCTTTGGCGATACGAGTAATACCCGCTTTGCTTCACATCTATATGCGGCAATTGAGCTATTCATTTTCCGCAACGAATATCTTGAGTTCCTGGAAAGCTGGCGTGATAGGAAGAATCAGCCGGGGTTTACCCATATGGAGGAAAATTGTTATAAAGGCCTTCAGGACACACCAACGGTGACTGAGCTTGCTGTCCTGGCTCTCTTTGGCCTGGCGGTCTCTATACCTTACTTGGAGAAAATGCGAGCAGGAGACTTTCTATCTCAAAATATGCTAGATATGGGTCCATTCCATGATCAGGTCAAGCAGCATATCGCGGACCTTGCACTAGATTCCAACTTACTTCTGGATACAGAAAAGCACGGCACTTTGGGCCACTTGACAGGAGGAACATGGCACGAGCCAAAAGTGTTTGAAGCTCTCAAGCGGGAGCAGGCAAGAGGAGCACTCCCATTTCTCCATGAAATGCTCATAGAATTCTGTCGAGGTGCTGCGCAGAAGTGGGAAAGTTTTGTTTTTGAATTCTCTAGTGACGGAGTCATTGCCTCTCTAACTCCAGCAGAGAAGGCATCGGCATTCATGCCAACAACAAATGATGTGAATGAAGGGATGCTAGGGACATGGAGGGTTTGGGCAAGGCGGTTTCCATCGCTAAGCCAGCATCGATTTAATTCATTGGTGATGTATAGCCGTAACAACACTGAGGGCTTCATAAGGGAAAATTTCAGTGAAGCCCATCATGCATTCCTCAGGAAGGAAGCTCGGCATCGAGACACACAGAATCTTGAGAGGAAACTATGGACAAAGTTGAACAAGGCTGAGGAAGCAAAAGCCGCTGCCAGCCGTGAAGCCCAAAAGGCACGAGATGAGAGGAAGAGAGTGGAGGAGGAGAAACTAGGGAGTACTTTACTCCAGTTGGATGCTACAGTGATTGCTGCAATGACGGGGGACAAGCTAATTGAACAGATCAACAAGCACCGTTGGCTGGCCCCTAAAGACACCTTTATTCCTAATCGAACAGCAGTCAATAAGCTACGAGTTGGGCCCCGGAAGGCACTACTCCAAAATATTATAAAACACTATAATGCACAATCTGCAGAGTCGCCAGGATCTGCGATCTGAGGTACCATAACTGGTCTGTTTACATACTCATTTTATAATGCATCGATTTTTCCGATCGAGTGCTCAGTACATACTTTACATTGTATATTCACACTCTCTAGATTTTTGTTGGGACATGGAATACAGTTTCATGAGTTATCGATGGAACATTTGCGAGGCCATGTTTTGGCCGAATCTGATTACATAAGCGGTACACGGACACAACCTGAGTTGCCCAGTCCCACTTACTAAGTCTACGTAGGATGGAATTGACGTGACATCATTGCTAGTTTTGGATATTACATGTTGTTGAGTGGGGGCACTTAACCGTCGATTTGATCCCGGTCATCCTCCAATTTCACGAAACTCAAAGTGGGGACCAAGACCACGGATGTCGACAGAATCACTAACTCATTAAGAGTGTAACTACCTTCTACCGCTTAATCCAGAAAATCATTTTCCTATCCCGAACAACAACGGGCTATATGGACGTTCTATCCGAAGAGCGTCGTCTCTGATGTAAATCGAAAATATTGGCTGATAGTCCGAATGGTCCTCAAGGATTGGAGCCTTCGGGTCCATTGCTGTCCGCTTCGCATCGCTTTTTGAGGCGAATGATGTAGGAGTGTCGTCTGGGACCCTTGTTTTGATCTCGGAATCGTGCAATCATTTCTGCTGACCGACCACTTTCATCACGGCATTTTATCCCCGCAACTATGATTACTCTCCATACCGTGAAGTTTGCAAGAGAGTTTTGACATTGGGCGCCTATTCTTGTGCGGGTTCGCCGAAGAGGCACGAGAGCATCGGGTATGATAGGAAAGGAAGGTCGAAGCACGGGGGTTGATTACGAGTGGGTGGCGGAAGGCAGAAGAGGCCGGAGATAGTTTGGCGCGTAGTGAAAAGACGATTGAGATGTAGGTACGCGAACATCCCGTTCCACCCGAAGCATTAACAAAACACGCTGGCCAGACACATGCGACCCGACGCACAGATGAGTTGTCCTGAAAAATTAACGTTTCGAGAGTTGTAAGGACTCGTTCCCAAGTTTCGCGGAAGAAAAGGAGGAAGATACGAATAAGCCTATGTTTCCAACACAACCACCTCATAGCAGAACGGTAATTCACAAAAAAAGATGGCGATGAGACATCGGTGGAGGCCTTGTACAGTAATATGAATCGGTCGCCGTCGTTTCTGCCTGCTTGTATCCAGAGGTAGGGCACTTGACAGGGATCATCATCATTGGTTGAGCTCCTTGGACTGAAGTGAGTTTTGTGTGCACCTCAGCAAGAACCGGCGTCGCGTTAACGAACCGCGGCCCAACCGCTGTGGGACCCTTCAACATTCAGAACACTGATAGAAGTGAAGGAGTTGACCCTTCAACGCGCCCACTTGGTGTCGACCGGTCCCACGACACATGTCGGCAAGGTTGGAAGTCAGGCTCGATCTCCGGGCGTTGTGAGTACAAAACCCATGCCTGAGTAAGAGTGCCACATGGAGACCTGCATGGGTTGGACGTGTAAGGGGCAGGTTCTCTGTGCGCACTCACACTTGGTGAATTAACAGGGATACGGAATAGAGCGTCCCAACGAAATTGCGTCAGGGTTTCTCAGCCAGAGTGAGGACGACCGGACGGTTGTGTGTCGACTGGAGTCAAGCCTAGATATTGAAAGAATTGAACCTGGAAGATTGACATGGTGATTGACATGGGTATGAGGTAGGCAGGTTGCCAGCCTCTGCTAGCATAGACTCGGTATGAGGTGTTATAAAAGACAATTTCGAGCTAGATGGCGTAGTCCTAGATGTCCAGTGAAAACGAATGCTAATTGCTGCACCGTGGTTTAAAAGACGCCAGAATTTGGCGAAAGAGCATCGGCAAGAGAATGTACAGTACCGCGTCGGAGCTGGCCGAACTCATTGACCAATGACGGATCAGCCGAAGGTTGCTTCCGTTGTGAACGCATTGCTTTCAGTAAACCTAACTACACCACCCGGTGAGTGAAGCGGGAGGTCATGTGCCAGAAAAAAAAATGGGTAGCAATTCATTTCGAAACCAGCCAACGGTTCACTATTACAAATCAAGTATTGCACCGCCATCCAACCCAAAAAATAGACACATACCCACCACCCAAACCCCCGACTAAACTCTCAACCCCCGACCCGACACCCAACCCCCCTTTACATTAAAAATAGACACATACCCAATACACAACCACCAACCCCAAATCCCCAACCCCCGACCCAAAAACCCAACCCCCAACCCAAACCCCCAACCCCCGACCCAAAAACCCAACCCCTAACCACAACCCCCTGACCCAAACCCCCAACCCGACAACCCGGAAAAAAAAAAAAAGTCAGACCCACCCATGAATCGAACCGGAGCCTAACAGCTAAACAACATAAACCCACGCCGGCATTAGCCATCAGGCTAATGCATCAATGACAAAGCCATCGCACTTGATTTGTAGATAGCACTTTAATATTCCAAATATAGAAATCTGGAATCAGATTGCAGAATTAATTTTCTAAATTAATCCTATTTTTTTTTCACTCACATGACCTCCCGCTTCACTCACCGGGTGGTGTAGTTAGGTTTACTCATTGCTTTCTAAACTGGTGCTACCGATGTGTCGGCTTGCAGGTTCGTTTTCAGCACCGTGGTTGATAATAGGATCAGAGCGGTAAGTATCAAGCCTCTATACTTGTCCGAGGCCCCATTTTTTTAGGCATTAACGAGGGTACCCGGCCACTTAGCGGCATCCTACTAGTAAAGCTCATGTGAAAGCTGATTGCACTCCAAGACCCTGATGAAAGGCTAGACTGGATCCCAGCCTGCACTGACGTCCGACGTACGTCGCGTACGCGTGCCCCACCGGCGCTTACCGCCCACTCTCTGTACGAAGCGAACGCCGTGACCAGTGCCTCGATATGACGTCCCATAGTCTTTGCTCGTTCATATCTAGTTCTTATTCCTAATAACATTCATCCTGCTTCCAGTTCTAGGCGGCATGATACTGGGCCGCTAGAATTCGCCGCTGATACTGGATCAGAGGTCTGTATGGCGTCGACCAAATAGTCAATGCATATATCATATCCTTCCTTCCATAATAAGACAGCCCTCGTGGCTCTAGCTTCTGAGCGATTAGGGGCTCACACGTGCGTTGCGCGCCCAAAGCTCTCTCCTCCATCCACTTGTCTGTTATCGACCATGTCGCAGCAGCAAGAGGTTGAAACTCCGAGGCAAAAGACCAATGATCTCCTTGCAGCGGGGGGTAACCTGGCGGTGTTAACTCTTAGAGGTGTCAATGCTACCGCAGGTTGGTGTCCACCCTTAAAGGATGCGACTAGTGCTGCGCTCTTCATCTACGATGAGGTTAAAGTTGGTAATGATCTATGGTTGTCCACAAATGAAAGCTCATGCTGGTTTGTCCCATGTAGAAGTTCAAAGAGAACGCAAAGGAATGGACTGATTTCGGTGAATACGTAACGAGCGCCATAGCCAAGGTATCTTCAGCCATAGAGTCCGATGATGTGTCAGTGGAAGAGGCAAAGTCATGGATGAAAAGTGCCACAGAGCTTGATAGGTAAGTCTGTATCCGTTTTGGTGGTCTTCAATATCGTACTTACATCAAGTCCCAGCGCGCTACAGAAGATTAAGTCCAAAATTGAAAGACGGGACAAATCAGAGAAACGATCGGCTATCAGAAAGGCATTCTCCTACTTAAGAGACCCGGGAGGAATCGATGGCATAAAGAAAGACTTTGACAAAGCATTGGCGTCGTTTCAGGTAGCTTTCCTTGCAGTATCGTTCCATAGCCATTCTGATTTTTGGCGGATGCAGCTTAGCACGAACTTAATAATTGGCCCCAAACTAGCGGCCATAGAACGCCGTCTACACGAAGACAAAATTCTCGATAGTCTCCAATACCCTCATCTTGCCCATGATGATTCCACTCAGGTGTGCCTGAAAGACACCAGGGTTGATCTCATTGAGCGTATCATGGCATGGTGCCGCAGCACTGGGGATAGCGAGAACCGGCTAATGCTGTTGACTGCTGTGGCCGGTGCTGGCAAGACTTCGATTGCACTCACGATAGCAGAACAATGTGCCAGCGAAGGGGATGTTACCCTGTTACTGCCCTTCTTCTTTAAAGCGGGCGAACGATCGCGGCCTGATTTTCTATTCAGTGGCATGGCTCGAGCTTTGGTAGACCATGACCCCGTTTACCGCACTTTCATTACCTCTGCTCTTCGAAACGACCCTAGTCTCTCAACGGCTTCATTCGCGATGCAGTTCAAGAAATTGGTGGCTCCACCTCTACTCCATAAACCTCCGCCTTCTGACCACCCTATGGTGATCATCATCGATGCTTTAGATGAATGTGACAAAGAAGCGTTCGAATCCCTTGCCGAAATTCTTGGGGAGGAAGTGCCCAGGCTACCATCTTCCGTAAAATTCTTCATCACATCGAGACAATTTGATCTCGTGAATCGCTACCTCTCCCCCAATTACCCTATTGATCGTCTCACTATTGGTCTCTTGGACGAGGCAAATGTGCAGGACTGTGCTAGATTCATACGCTTCCAGCTGCAAAAGCTAAAGAAGTTACATCAGGATCTGCAGCGTAATCTTAAGGATGAGGATAAAATGGTGCAGGATATCTCGGAACGAGCAAATGGGTTGTTTATCTGGATCAGCACCATCTTTCGCTACATGAAGATGACCAACCAGGATCCTATGGGGACACTAAAAAGTCTGCTTGACACTGGTACCAAACGACCAGAGGTCCCTGCTGAGAAGATGATGGAAGACTTGTATACAAGCATCTTGAAGAAGTGTGCTTGGGAGGTTGAAAATTTTGCGCACGATTACCCAATCGTGATGGGAGCAATCTTCGTTGCTCAGGAGCCTCTGTCCATCACTGCCTGGGACTCAATTTTGTCACCTTTCCTCAAGTCTTCTGTTCGATATGCGTTGGTCGAACTCGCTCCTCTGCTCTCGGGAGTTGAGAATTCCCATATTCCGGTTCGCATCTTACACCAATCTTTCCGTGATTTCATCGTCGATCGGATCCATCCCCAAACAATCAGCTCTCGTTGCCCTCCCATAGCTGTGGAGGTGGAGAATGCCAGGGTTGCCCTGCGATGTACTGAGATTTTGAACAAGGATCTCTGCTCTGTAAAGGGCTTAGGACTGATTGAAAACTTGTCCGAAAAAGATGACATGCCACCCATTCCTCCATCGGAGTTATCTGAGCACTTTCGTTACGCATGTCACCACATCGTTCATCACCTAAATAGAATCAAGGAACCATCAGAAGAGCTTGCTGGGTCAGTTGGTTTGTTTCTGAGTCAGGAAGCAACTCGGTGGGTGGAAGTCTGTGTGCGGATGGAACGCTACGTCAGTATCTCATTGCTCCCGGAGTGGACTAAGGTACGGGTTATGAATTGTGTTAAAGAAACTACCTCATGGTCTTCTAGTTGGTTGTTGACCACAGGGCTCTTAGTGCACTGGCTGATGTGCTTACCCAGCTTCTGCCGAATTTCGCATTTTTTTCAAGATCCCAGGAGGCATATGAGACAGCAAATGATTCTGCTGTACTCTGCCGTTTTCTTTTTTCTGTGGACTCAAGTTCCTACACCCCAGATTTGGCCATGTCACTCAACAATCTACGTAATGCTCTTTCCAATCTCGGACGGCACTCGGAGGCACTCCCATTCATCGAAGAAAGTGTTAAACTCTACCGCCAGTTAGTTGCCGTTAACCCAGGATCATACACCCCAGATTTGGCCATGTCACTCAACAATCTATATGAAGCTCTTTCCAAACTCGGACGGCACTCGGAGGCACTCCCATTCATGGAAGAAAGCGTCAAACTCTACCGCCAGTTAGTTGCCGTTAACCCAGGATCATACACCCCGGATTTGGCCATGTCACTCAACAATCAATATTTGGCTCTTTCCAAACTCGGACGGCACTCGGAGGCACTCCCATTCATTGAAGAAAGTGTCAAACTCTACCGCCAGTTAGTTGCCGTTAACCCAGGATCATACACCCCGGATTTGGCCATGTCACTCAACAATCTATATGATGCTCTTTCCAATCTCGGACGGCACTCGGAGGCACTCCCATTCATCGAAGAAAGTGTCAAACTCCGACGCCAGTTAGTTGCCGTTAACCCAGGATCATACACCCCAGATTTGGCCATGTCACTCAACAATCTACATAATGCTCTTTCCAAACTCGGACGGCACTCGGAGGCACTCCCATTCATTGAAGAAAGTGTCAAACTCTACCGCCAGTTAGTTGCCGTTAACCCAGGATCATACACCCCGGATTTGGCCATGTCACTCAACAATCTGCGTAGTGCTCTGTCCAATCTCGGACGACACTCGGAGGCACTCCCATTCATCGAAGAAAGTGTCAAACTCTACCGCCAGCTAGTTGCCGTTAACCCAGGATCATACACCCCGGATTTGGCCATGTCACTCAACAATCTATATTATGCTCTTTCCAAACTCGGACGGCACTCGGAGGCACTCCCATTCATCGAAGAAAGTGTCAAACTCCGACGCCAGTTGGTTGTCGTTAACCCAGGATCATACACCCCGAATTTGGCCATGTCACTCAACAATCTATATAATGCTCTTTCCAATCTCGGACAGCACTCGGAGGCACTCCCATTCATCGAAGAAAGTGTCAAACTCCGACGCCAGTTAGTTGCCGTTAACCCAGGATCATACACCCCAGATTTGGCCATGTCACTCAACAATCTATATGATGCTCTTTCCAATCTCGGACGGCACTCGGAGGCACTCCCATTCATCGAAGAAAGTGTCAAACTCCGACGCCAGTTAGTTGCCGTTAACCCAGGATCATACACCCCAGATTTGGCCATGTCACTCAACAATCTATATTATGCTCTTTCCAAACTCGGACGGCACTCGGAGGCACTCCCATTCATCGAAGAAAGTGTCAAACTCTACCGCCAGTTAGTTGTCGTTAACCCAGGATCATACACCCCAGATTTGGCCTTGTCACTCAACAATCTATATTGTGCTCTTTCCGATCTCGGACGGCACTCGGAGGCACTCCCATTCATCGAAGAAAGTGTCAAACTCCGACGCCAGTTAGTTGCCGTTAACCCAGGATCATACACCCCAGATTTGGCCATGTCACTCAACAATCTATATGATGCTCTTTCCAATCTCGGACGGCACTCGGAGGCACTCCCATTCATCGAAGAAAGTGTCAAACTCCGACGCCAGTTAGTTGCCGTTAACCCAGGATCATACACCCCAGATTTGGCCATGTCACTCAACAATCTATATTATGCTCTTTCCAAACTCGGACGGCACTCGGAGGCACTCCCATTCATCGAAGAAAGTGTCAAACTCTACCGCCAGTTAGTTGTCGTTAACCCAGGATCATACACCCCAGATTTGGCCTTGTCACTCAACAATCTATATTGTGCTCTTTCCGATCTCGGACGGCACTCGGAGGCACTCCCATTCATCGAAGAAAGTGTCAAACTCTACCGCCAGTCAGTTGCCGTTAACCCAGGAGCATACGCCCCAGATTTGGCCAGGTCACTCAACAATCAATATTTGGCTCTTTCCAACCTCGGACAGCACTCAGAGGCCCTCCCATTCATCGAAGAATGTGTCAAAATTCGGCACCAGCTAGTTGCTGTTAACCCAGGAGCATACGCCCCAAAATTGGCCGTGTCACTCAACAATCTACATAATGCTCTTTCGAACCTCGGACGTCATTCTGACACACAAATGGTCCACATTTGAGCACGCCCTCGTCATTGCATCGCCCACTTTACTACCTGCATATGGCACGCAAACTTGAATTGGATATTCGGCTCGACATCAACCTCAATTTTTTGCAAACCATCGAAAAAATATTTACAGGGTTGGCCACGCTACACCCATAACAAATCACAGTCGCAGCTTTCAATCCTAATATCGTATCCATTTCCTTTAACAAATTTTTTCTCATTGGTGTTGTACTGATCTATGTTTCTGTATCACGGATGATGTCAAGGTTAGGATCGATCGATGATGCAAATTGGTTGAGACGAAGCCCAAGTTGATTGGCGGTCGAACGCCGCGGCCACCTGGTCCACCTAGCCAAATTCTAGCTTACCGCGTGCCGCTCCCAACACTTTATGACCCAACCAAATTTCGCTGTCTCGAATCCTATGATGACTGCCCATTCCTAGTTCAGGTACGACCCGTGTTTGACCAGCGCTATATTACCACGTCTCGTGGCTAGATAGATATGCATCGTCATGTCTCCTGGTAACCACTTGTGCACTACATGACCAGTGCTACTACTGGATGTCGTTCATCAAATGACGAAATCCAGACATGATGTGCACTTCCAGTGATTCCCTGCCTTGAAGACCTGACTGTCCTCTCCTGCCGAAAACTTTTGTTCGGTAAGCGGGATAGTGAATTAATAAGGTTGGTCCAAACCCTGGAATGGACCGGCTCCACAACCGTGCGCCACCCGGATCATAATTAGGAAGTTAATGTCGATCTTCGTGAATCATGAATTAACACTCTAAACTGAATGAAGAAGCGCGGTACTGTAGCGATAAATGAATGCCGCTTGCCCCATCACTTACTTAATATTGCTTGGCATGAAACCGAACCGCCGTGATTATTGCTAGTCGGTGGTGTCTTGTGGCATCTGAGCAAGGACAACCCTGTTTGGCAGATAAGTATCCTTGTTCATGTTCAAAAGTGCAATCCTCAAAACCCCACTTCTACAACGAGCTCAGTGGCAGACAATCCTTTGCATATGCTCTCTCTTCGCCCTCCAACTTGCTCTAGAGGCTATAGTTTTGGATATGATTGTGCTAACGTACATGCTTCCAGGCTCGCCACATTGGCTGACGGCGCTTGCACTCCTGAACTCGTACGGCAACACGAATGACCTAACAACACCTACGGATGCGCCAGCTGTCCCAGCTATTCGATGACCTGGATTATTCTGAAAGCCTCCAGTCTACCTTCTGTGCGCATGATACTCGTGGAGGCCCGATGGAACGCCAGTGAAGTATTCGAGTATTCGACAGCATCATTACTAAATCCAAAGGGCCACCTAGCCTGCTATTCCTATCCCAGCCTGTGCATCAAATTGGATACAGTATTACCACACGTTGCAAAGCAGACGCCGTTCCTCACTAGTGACATCATAATCCCCTTTCCACAACACCACTATTCCCAAGTACTTAGGTTTGACTGTGAACTCTCCTGCGATTGACACTACAAAGCCTCAAAGTCATTGCAGCCAATCTGTGTGGTCAGTAGCTTTGGTTCCTGAAATAGTATGGCGACTGAACACTGGAAGTGCATGCGTGTACTGAGCAAAATTAAGACGCCAACAGATCCACCAC
This sequence comes from Cantharellus anzutake, assembly GCF_015039405.1. NCBI lineage: Eukaryota > Fungi > Basidiomycota > Agaricomycetes > Cantharellales > Hydnaceae > Cantharellus > Cantharellus anzutake. The sequence goes on from NW_024067258.1 coordinate 13,082, forward strand.
AATCTCTATACCCAATCTTCTCCCGCTATTGCTCCGGTCGTCATTTCGGAAAGCGGGGCTATAGAATTGCTCTTATAGCTCGATCTATACAACCCCTACAAGCAGCCGCGGATGAGATTAATGGTTACGAAAGCGGTGAAGCGGTCGCATTCGCCGATAAACAGTACAACAAGGCAGAAGTTTCCCGCGTTTTCGAGGAAATCAAGGCAAAGTGGCCAGGAGCTGTGATTCGCGTTGCTATCTACAATATCGCAGATAGAATCTCGAGACCATTCCTGCAACTGACCCAGCAGGATACAGGCAAGCGTTCCGCCGCTCCTGGCGCCGTTGCTTCGTTGTTAAGTGGCCTGCCCTTCGCGTTGGGCTAATAACGTTGGGCGTATGAAAAAAAAAAAAACCAACAGACAAATCGGCGCAGACAAATATTTTGTGTTTAATTCTATCGTTCCGCGAGTACGCCATTAACGAGCTACGATACCCCAAGGCGTATTGATATTTACGTGAGCGCCTGAACATTTTCTGCTCTCCAACATTCCCCCAGACTCAATGGTTAAATTCATAGTTCTGCTTCAGCCGCATGGAGAGCCCTTCCGGCGTTTGCTGCACTTTCTGCAGAAAAACATTGTGTTCGATCGCTGTCACGAAGCCTGAATAAAAAAAAATTTTGGGAAGGATAACATTCATGTAGTTAATCGCGAGTCTAGATTTGACAGTTCAAGACAAAACGTACTCAGTAGTGGAAGATGCAGAAACCGTTTGGTACTCCGGAGTGGGACACGAATCCAGATATTGTTTTGAACCCAGCAGATGTCGCCGTGTATTGACCTCTGGACACAGCTCACGGTCCCATTGATATCTTTCCCCTCAGCATGGACATGGGAGACTGGTACATCATATCGCACAGGCCCGGAAAGAAAATCGTCGTCTCCGAGTATATTGAAGGCAGTGACGATTTCACCACGCTCCACAAACGTCATAAGTAAATCTCGTAGCGGGATTGACTTATAGAGGTGATAGATTTTGAGCGGACATTCCACGGGATGGTTGGGACCACACTGTACACACCGTCAAGGACGTTCCAACCATGTCAGCGTTCTCTGCAACCTGATTAATTTCTCATAGGTGGTGCATGCAGGATCTCCTCGAACCAAATAACGCCTGGACATAAAAGACCACCGCAGAGATTACAGTGGGGCGGGTTCTCTAACGATACCCCTTTCACCAGGCTTGATGCATGGCCAAGTGCGGGACGGAGAAGATCAGCGTCGTTATGTTCGCGATGACCACATGAGGTGCAGAGTGTGTCTAGCACAAAGAGTTTGGTGGATTGTGTGACATAACTTCTCTGTACGCGAGACCATGGGTGACGGTAGTATGTAATTCGTGCAAAAAATAACGGAATTGAGGCACGGAATCGAATTTGAATAAGGAGTGGACCTCAGGACCAACGAACAATGTAGGCCGGGGCAGACAAACCCGATATGACAAAGGGAGCCCAATTTCTTAAAAAGTCTCATGGGTCGGAGCGTGCGAATGTGTAGAAAGCACATAGGAACGTGCGACACCTATCACGGTGTAGTGGCTCGAGCTAGTTGTGGGAGCGGTGATGAGAAGGGGTAGATTATATTATTAAGTATGGAGGGCTGTAAAATAAAGGGTAAATGAAATAATTTGGTTTAAACGAAGGGATCGAGTAAAGTTCACATGCGAGGAGGTCATGGTCCGGTCATGACAGAAGGTGTGTACGGAGTTGTCGGCCCGTGTCCTGAGGCAATAAACCTGAACCACCACCACCACTGACATAGAGGCTGGAGCCTTATCTATCGCGAGGATGCCACCAGAGAAACGCGGATGGTTTCTTACTCCGGGAACTGGCCCATTTCATCTCTCTTTTGATCTGCCAAAGGACTTCATTGCATCGGAGGACCGGAAGCTATCCATTCCCAGATATCGTGAGGCTCTCTGCCTTCTGCATGCCCTCCACGTGAGACACGGGGTTGTGGGCCATGCCGTGGTTACCTTGCACCGTAAGACTGTCGACGGCGAAGATCGTGTGGTGAAGACCTTAGCCTGGCTAGACAGATTTCATGCAGAGCGCTACAGAGAGGTTTTGGAGTTCATTGAGTACAAAGGGGTTGACAATCTACTGAAGGCATTGCACAAAAAGTACTTCATTGTGGGAGACGATGAGCTCTCTGTGCATGGATTACTCCACCGACCTTTACAATCTGAGACCGATATCACGACGCTCAGGAATATGAAGCATCACTCCCTTGCTGACCGTGTCTTACCTTGTGTGCCAATTACCAATAGAGTTGGGGTTTCTATCTGGGAGGAAACATCACTTGTGCGGATTTTTGACACGTTGGTGGAAATCGTCGAGCGTAAGTGACCCAGTGTCAGTGGTTACTTTTCAATACCCAGTCCTTACCCAATTTCATCAGCAAAAGTCCGTTATGCTCCGGAGCATCAGGAGTGGCTGGAGCATGTGGGAGACAAAACAGCAGATTGGGCACTCCTGGAGCCAATAGTGTTCTCCTGGGAGGGGGTTCAGGAGCGGCTGGGAGTGGTGAGGAGTATGCAATGTGCCAGGAGCAGTGGGAGGAAAATTTTGGTCTCTAAAAAGTTGAAAAAAAAAATTTAGGGAAAAAAATCAAAAAAATTCAGGAACTATAGTGCCTTTAAAGTGCTTTCAGGACATATAATTATTTGCAAAATTGAGGAAGAAATGATGGAGAAAAATGGAAAATACTTTTGGAGACCCGAGAAGTAATGAGAACTGAATTGATGGGAAAGTCTGAAAATTGAATAGGAAAGTGAGGGGAAGCCTTGTAGCATTGTTATTTTCTGCTGTTCTGATTTTTCCTGATTGTTCTTGGTCTCACTCCCAGCTGCTCCTGGACCCTCCCAGGAGCTTTCAGGAGCTTCCAGGAGTATTGAGGAGCAGCTGGGAATGAGACCAAGAAGAATCGGGAAAAATCACAACAGCAGAAAATAACAATGCTACAAGGCTTCCCCTCACTTTCCTATTCAATTTTCAGACTTTCCCTTCAATTCAGTTCTCATTATTTCTTGGGTCCCTGAAAGTATTTTCCATTAGCTGCTCCTGGACCCTCCCAGGAGCTTCCAGGAGTATCCAGGAGTATCCAGGAGCAGCTGGGAGTGAGACCAAGAAGAATCAGAAAAAATTAGAACAGCAGAAAATAACAATGCTACAAGGCTTCCCCTCACTTTCCCATTCAATTTCCAGACTTTCCCATCAATTCAGTTCTCATTATTTCTCGGGTCTCCGAAAGTATTTTCCATTTTTCTCCATCATTTCTTCCTCAATTTCGCAAATAATTATATATCCTGAAAGCACTTCAAAGGCACTACAATTCCTGAATTTTTTTGAATTTTCCCCTAATTATTTTTTCAACTTTTTAGAAGTCCCTATTTTTCAAACTTTCCTCATTTCCCTCTACATTCCCCCCTCATTCTCCCCCTCATTTCCCCCTCATTTCCCCCCTCATTTCCCCCCTCATTTCCCCCCTCATTTCCCCCCTCATTCTCCCCCATTTCCCCCTCCTCCATATTCTGCAAGTCCGAAAGTGATTAAGTTGCCAGATTAATCATATATCAGGCCATAAATTTTGACTGCATACTGGTGAGTCTCAGTGTCCTTGATGTATAGTATAGTGTTTGATCTAAATGTTAAGTAGTGTCTTGTTGTGTTAGTCTTGTGGTAGGAGGTATTCATGGGGAGTCTTCCCTCTTTTTTTTTTTCCTTTTCATTTTCAAATGCTCCAGGAGCTCCCAGAAGCTTCTCACCCCTATACATTTTGAAGCATTAAATTGTATTTACTGCATATGTTTGTGCACAAAGCAATGCTCCATGCCCTCCTGGGAGTGCCCTGGAGTACCTGACCAACTCCGGAGGAAATGAGCTGTTCCTGGACCGGCCAATCTCCTCCTGATTCTCCCAGTGCTCCCCATACTCCGGAGCACTCAGGAGCATAACAATTTTTTGCTGATGTTCCCAGAAATTGAACGCATGGAGGATATAGGCTTATACCACGGGGATGTCAGTGAAGGGAACATTTTTACTGGCACTCGTGACAGAAAGAACAAGGCATGGTTGGGCGATCTTGAATTTGAGTGTGTTGACAGATTGGATGGAGACGATACTGAGAAAGCCAAGCTATCTGTATGTCGTTCCAGACTTTTGGTCTTGTGCACTTTATAATCCTCTGGATCAGGGCACATCCTCCTTCATGTCGGAAGCAGTACTCGTTGCAATTTATTCAGGGCAGACACACTCACAATCTGGCGTAGATGATTTAGAGTCTCTGCTGTGGGTACTGCTCTGGTTCTTCTATCACACCTGTCCACATGAGAACGAATGGGGATGGACTCGCCTTCTGTACAACATGAATTTTGTCTCCCACACTTCTCTGCCTCCTTCCATGGAGGCTGATGGAAAGTGCCTCAAGACCGGGTTCCAGGTTATTGGTGTGGGGGCAAGATCCATTGTACTTCTTTCTCGGCGATGCTTATTCAGCAAGCCTTATGAAATCTTCAAACAAGCATGGGTACCACCTGCCAACAGGGGGGCTAAAATGGGCCCCACGTGCTCTTGTCACTCTATTCCAGGATATCTGGCGTCTTGAGGGCTGGAAACGCCTTCGAATGTACTGGGAAGTGTCAGAGTCTGGATTGCTGTCAGAAGACTGGGATATTGTCGGAGTCGGACAAACTGTCAGAAGGCGGATTGGGTTCTGTCTGAGTTGGGGTTGGAGATTGTGGCAGAGGTCTGTTGGAGCGCACATGCAGATATGTGGGCAGAAATATGCGGCGCATCCGGAAGCGCTGTTCAAGGTTAGTGTTAGAATGTGCGGATTCGGACGACTCTGGAATGGAATCGGAGACTTAGCGTGGAAGGACCTCGGCCTCAGCAACTCAGGCGGAGCGCTGTGCCATTGCTGGTTGTCCTAGGGGTCCCTAATTTCGGATCTAGCAGAGGGAAAGTCTCTTGGGGGGAATTCATGTCGATTTCGGACTGAGGTTACAAGTTACTATGTACATTGTATATAAGGAGGGGTCTGGAATCAAAAGGAGCGAGGGTAGGACGAAAGGAGACAAAGGGAGATGGAAAGAGGAACAACACCGAGGGTCAAGGGTTTGACTCAATGGTGTTTCTCAAAGGAGGAATGAAGGGCCAAGGCCCAAGGAGGAAGGAAGGAGGATGGGAGTGGGGAATGGCTAGCTGACTGAATAGAAAGGAAGCAGCAGCCCAAATAGGAATGAGGGAGAATAGTGGAATTGAATAGGACAATGCAATAGTTGCAAGGTCCGAGGTAAGTCCGGAAAGTCCGAACTCGGAAGTTAAACTCCGGAATATTGGCAAACGTAATTAAATGGAATGAGCTAACCAATACAATGGGTATAAGTGGAGGTGGGGTCAAAGTCTGAGGTCGGAGCTAAGACCGGAGGTTCCGGAGACGGAGATGCAAACGGGATTCCGGAGCAGAGGTCCGGAGTCGGGAGCATAGGTTTTGCATACTCATCTGGAAGGTGTCGAGGTTGGGGTCAGACCCGGAATGTTCCGGAGTCGGACCAAAGGTGGTGTCTGAGCCGGAGGTGGGATAACCTCTTGGGAGTCGGCAAGGAGGAGGTGACGGAAGGGAAGTAGGACTCCAGAAGTCAGGTTCGGAGTTCCGGGAGCCTGGAGCGGAGGTCGGGATTGTATGGATATGACAGTTAGCAGAGTGGGATCGTGGCCTCAGCGACTCAGGTGGAGCGCTGTGCCCTGAGCTTGACGTTTGGGGGAGATCCCGTATTTATGGATTGACACTCACAGCGGACTTCAAACAAGACTTGTGGGCAGAGCAGACCTGTAGGAGGAGCGCGGACTCTGCAAGCACGGACTCAGAGGGGGGAAGCCCCCTTTGCAGAAGGAGAGACTCAGACCAGACAGGGGGGGTACTCTAGTTGATTTCAGACTGGGGTCCCCGAAAGTATTTACAAGGTATATAAATAGGCAAGAGGGAATATAGAAAGGCTGGTCAGTCCGGCGCGGTCCGGTGCGGAGATAAGCGGGGATTGTCAAACTAAATAAGGACAAGAGCCTGGGAACTGGAAACGAGGAACAGATCAATAAACAATAAGTGGCAAGGGTTATTGATGAATAACTGAATGAGATCAATAACCTAGTGCCAATAAAGAGGGGATCAAATGCCGATATTGGCAGGGAAGCTGAAAGGTTGCTTACTATTTTGGGGACGGTAACGTTCCGTTCCCCCGTTCGCCTCAGGCCTCAGTAGGTCCGTCTAAACATAAGCTTTAATGAGCTGTATATTCAACAGGGTAGAGGTAAAAGGCTACCGGGCCTTTACAACTACTCCGAGGTATATATATGTAATTTACATATCTCGGCGCAAATAAATAAAGAAATAATAGCATCACTATAATGGGAATTATAGCGATGCAACATAATGATATCACTATAATCGGAATTATAGTGAAGTAAGGTTAATCCCTTACAGAAGCAAACAATAAATGGCACTCGGCAAGGAATGAATGATAAGCTGCCAAGTGACAAATGGCCAGAGGAAAAGCGGAGGTCAGTGCGCGGCACCGATACAAGTCCGCAAATCAGGATGCGGGGTCGGTGCAATGCCGACGCAAGTCCGCAAAGGGATGTGGGAATCAGCATGGTGCTGATGAGTCCGCAACAGAGGGTGGTCTGTCAGTGCTGTCACAAAAGGACAGCATGATGGCCAGCAAGATACAGAGGGGAGTGTTGACCTGACCAGAGGTGTCAAGGACAACCAGAAATGGACAGAGGTTGTGGAAGGTGCAGAAGCGGTGCATGGTCGATAGAACAGACATCGGGTTGGGGCTGGTAAGGATGGGTTCAGGTCAGCAGAATCACCTGTCGGCATTGATTCGCCGCTGACAGAGCCCCGGGATTTGTCAGTCGTGACAGGAAGACCCTCCATCAAAGCATATGAATGATCAACAAAGGCTGGAAGAGTTCAGAGCACTTGCATCTGGTGTAAAAAAAAGACTGCACACTGCTAGTGCAGACACATCTCAGTTCTATCCAAGTAATAAGGTTCTTCCTGGGCAACAAAGCCCACATAGTTGTCACCCGCCTTGTATCTAGTATTAATCATTCTAATGCCATGTTCCGAAACATCCTCCCATCCCCAGTGACATTCTTCCATATTCGTACCCCATCATCATCATTTGGGGACATGTGTGCAACAACACAATTTGCTTTTGGACTGGGCTACTACTGTTCACCTTGGACAACCACTATGTGGGCCTTTATAGGGGGGACCTCAGGACGTTTGCATGGGGCCTAAAAGGCCTTTTTCACTATAAACATCCTAGGACATCCTGGCCATTCAGTTTCATTCATTTGTTGCAAACATCCTCAGATGTCCTAATTCAGTTTGATTCAATGGTTGCAAATTGTCCCAGAATGCCATACTCATCCATCTCATGGTCTGTGCGCATGCTGACCACTGTCTAGAGGGATGTCAACACTGTTTCCCACGGTCTGAACACACTTTACATAGTTGAATAGCCCCTTTGAATAGCTTCCAGAATATATATTTTGAGACTGAATTGACCAATAAATTATTGAGAAAAATGCAAAATACTTTTTTGGACACTGTCATATCCATTCCTGGCCATCGACTTCTGGTCCCTCTGTTCCCTCCGGTCTAACTCCGCTCCTCCTTCACTAACCTCGGAGCTCCCGTATTCTGCAATCCTCTCGGCACCCCTCGATGGTCACCACCCCCTCATTTCAACTTATTACCTATGCCTCCCTAAGTATGGAGCCCTGAAGACTTCCGGACAGCTCCGACATCCGCTAGCGCACCCCCACCTCCACTGGGCAATACAATCGCCTGCCCTGCAGAGCCTACCTTCGGGCTTATCCCTCCTTTCCGTATCTGGGTTATCGCCTGCCTTTCCGCTAACCCTGCGACCTGACTTGTCGGTAATATTCAGTCGGCTAATGATTAACCCCGTTAGCTCTGCTCCATCCGGCTCCGCCAATTGCGGACCCGTCTTCGCTGTAACCATATATATATCCTGCTTGTACATAGGTTACACCCCAGTAATAAAATCAACTAGAGTTACCCCCCTAGGTTCTAATTGCCAGTCAGTAAGTTAGGGCACGGACGTGTCACTAGGCACAGCGCTCTTGGCAGAAGTTGCTGAGGCCGAAGTCCTCTGCTACGGAGACATTCCTTTGTCTCGAATCTGGTCTCTGACAGTATTTTATTACTCCCTGACTAGTACACGTCTTGTATGGCACCAAAAGTCCTTCGCACTCGTTCACAATTACGCACATTAGTTCCCAACTCCGCCTCACCTTCCCCAGAACCCTCTCAGCCTGGTCCTAGTCGATTGGCAAGAAACCCAGTTGAGTTTCGAAGCTTTTCTAACCTTGAAACCCCTCTCCCATCGACTCCAATCATGTGCCCCGTTAGGAATCGATCACCAGTTGCAGACTCCGACTTCGGAGACACCACGGAACAACCCATAGACCCCGTCCACTTCTTTGGACTCGGTTCCGAGGTACCCGACTTCGTCGATCCTCCCCCTGCTGATCCTCCTATCCCCACTGTCCCAACCACCGATGATGCCGAACCCACCTCCAACGTGGCCATTGCACAATTGGCCCAAGCCATTGCCAGTCAGGCTCGTCACACCAGATGACGACGACAACCACCATCTTCTGCTCTCCGGACCAAGGTCCGCGAACCCGAACAGTTCGACGGAAAGGATCCCTGAGAACTTCGAGTATTCTTGGTCCAATGCGAGCTCAATTTCCAGGACCGCCCCCTCGCTTTTGCTAGTGACCACGCTAAAGTCATATTTGCGCAGTCCTACCTCAAGGGAATGGCCCTCGACTGGTTCGAACCGGACCTGTTATTCGACCAGAATTCCACGCTTCATCCGCAATGGATGAACGACTATCAAGAGTTCGTTAATGAACTTCAAACTAACTTCGGCCCTCACAATCTTGTGGGCGATGCCGAGGTTCAACTGATGACCCTGGACATGAAGGACGGGCACCACATCAACAAATACGTCGTCGAGTTCAATCGACACGCCTCTCAACTTCATGGTTACGGAGAAGCCGCGCTTCATCATTTTTTCTACAACGGATTACCGGAACGTATCAAGGACAATATTGCTAGAGTAGGTAAACCCTCTACTCTCTCTGAACTCCGCACCCTTTCCCAAACTCTTGATGCGTGCTATTGGGAGCGTAAATCGGAAGTTACACATCACACGAAAACCTCTCCCTCTAACGTTTTCGACAAGTCCACCACCGCTTCTCGTTCCGACCCTGTCCCTTCCTCCTCCTCTTTCAACTCCGCTTCCGGTAGTAGGCCTCCAAAGGACAATAAGAAGTCCGAGGCTAGCTCCGCAAAACCGGACCTCTCTTCTAAACTTGGAGACAACGGCAAGCTCATGCCACAAGAGTGTAAGTGAAAGGTTGTCTTACTAGTTTGGGGACGGTAACGTTCCGTTCCCCCGTTCGCCTCAGGCCTCAGTAATCCGTCTAGGTATATGCTTGATTTGGCTGTATATTGATGGGGTAGAAGTAAAGGCTAATTTGCCTTTTACAGCTACCCCGAGAGTTTATATACAATCTTATACATTCTCGGCACAAATAAATAGAGAAGCTTCTGCGACGCTAAATTAGCGTCGCGACATAATTATTACACAACACAACATCAACTGATGTTGTGGGCGGAATATAGACATGGGCCGGGGCCTCACATCCTCCTCCCTTGCGATACTAGATCGCAGACAGGGTACTAGCATATATACACAAGGGGAAAGCAAGCATTTTTTAAAGAAACAAAGTTTTTTAACGTTCTACATATGAAGGATGTATGCAAACGGGGGCACACTCATTGCAGGAGGCTATAATAGTATTTTGTAGGCGAAGCCCACTTAGAGTTTCTCCTGGAACATATGCACCCAGATCTCGACGACAGTGTTGTCGATGATGGAACGACTTTCTCATCGTTGTGAGTTTATTAAATACCATCGTCCACCGTGACGATGTTGACAGTGTAGGTCGTCAGCGGCAGAGTTGTCGCCGACGACGAAAATGAATAATCAACAACGATTGCGTTGACGAAGGATGAAGGGTACAGAATAGATAATCAACGACAGCATTGTCGTTGACGAAGGTAAGAGATTATTGATCAACGACGACCTTGTCGTTGACGAAAGTGGGTAATCAACGACGGCATTGTCGTTGACGAAGGTATGGATGAGAGGGGGTCAGTTCCTCATTCGTTTATGCGGCGCTGACCCGGACAGGCCAGAGCCAGATGGGCGATTCGACGTAGTCCTACGAGTCGTCGTGGACCTAGCCGCGTCGACAGCGACATCGTCACTCAGATAGTTGTCGTCATAGTGACGAGTCTCGACGTCAGCATCGTTCATGGATGAATCCTTGTCTTGACGATGGTGCGAATAATGGACATGGTGCGCGGGGTGGCCACGTCCATGAGAAGAGGGAGCACGCCCTCGCACTGGTGGTGCGTGGGCGGATTCGTACACCGACGAGTGTGCATACGTCGGAGGGGGGTATTGCAGCGGAGGTGGGGCGTTTGAATACGCCACAGGGTGTGGGCTCGCGTACATCATAGGTGGGTTTGAGTACGACATTGGGGGAGGGTTCGAGTACATAAGTGCTCGTTCCTGGCGTTGAATTTTACGATGCTCACGAGCGTTGTCAGTCATTGGTTTTATCCATCGACACGCGAGGATGTACATCCGTGCAATACGAGCCGGGGGGTACTGGTCGGGAAGTCTTTTCGCCTCCATCTCAATGTCGTCGCGCGACATACGCATTCGTGAGGCGCGGTTGTTTGTAGCCACCCTGTACCAATCGGTACAGGTGTCGATGTCCTCTTGCGAGGGCTTGCCCGTCTTGAATGACCAGGCAAGATGGTACATTGTAGCATAGAACCTCACACCCTCTTCGGTGTGTATGTAGTTACGAACCAACTCGAACCACTTAGGTTCTTTGTCGCGGACGAGCGCAGCCGTGTCTGGGAATTCGATTCTATCGACATGGTCGATGTCGTAGAAGCGGGTAGGAAGGGCCACCGATCGACAATATGTCGGTGGGGGTAGGGGTTCGCCATGCACTTCAGTGAGTTTGGCGTCATAGTACTTGTAGTAATGGTAGCCGGGTGGACGGTTCGCAATGAATTCTTCGAACGGGGCATCAGGGTCGACGACCCATTTGCCTTCCATCTCGTCATCGTCGGACGTGGGAGCCCATCTCTTGGAAGAGGTGGTTTTTTTTCGATGGCGCAGACTTGGCCGACGCAGGATCCACCGGGCCAACCCCGGGGATAACGATGGTTTGGGGAACAGTGGGCCATGACGACGAGGGAGCAGAAGATGTGATCAGGGCGGGTTTGGGAGACGCAGGGCGTCCCCTTGCCGTGCGCGTGACTCTAAAGACGTCCTCGTTGAGTTCGTCATTGGCCTTTCAGAGGGATTCGACCCGTCGATGAAGACGGTCGTTTTCAGAACGCAGGTCATCGGCCTCGTTCTGCAGCATCTCATACTTGTTCCTGAGCTCATTGAGCTCATCACTCCTACATTCGTCTTCGAACGTAGTCTCTTTGCGTTTCTCGAGTTTTTTCTCGATACGGGCCCACACGACTTCTGTAATCATTTCAAGTTGATCGAGCCCTGTCTGCGTGGAACGCGGCAGGTGGGGGTATTTCTCACTCGCGCTTACGCGAGTGGGCAGGACCAAATGGTCCTGTTTTGGGGTTAAAACGCCCGTGCTGGGTGCTCCAGGGGTGACAGTCTGAGCGACTGTGGAGTTGTCGTCCATCGACGACATGGCAGCATCCATGGTGGGACTTACAGGTGGGGAGTTTGGACTGGAGTCTACAAGGGCCTCCTTGATGGGGGAAAGGTCGAGGGAGGAATCAGCGAGGGGGGATTCAGTCGCGTTCATTTGAGCGATTTCAAATTTGATGGTAGGAAGCAGGATTTGATCCCGCCTTCGTCGCATTTATCCGATATTATTCGGATATTCCCGGACTTGCCAGTTTAGGCAACTCATGGCTTCAACACCATAGTTGGCCGTGATAAGGCATTGATATCCGCTGGTATCGGACCGGTAGGCGACGTTCACGCCGTGGTCGTGATGGTCCGCTGGATCTATTGTCCGGTGTCTGATCCCGTCGTTGACGGTTCAGTTCCTCAACGTTATCTACCCCTTGTACTGTTAGGTAGTCATCCAACGCAATTAGATCGTTTACGTTGGCCAAGGGTTCCCAAGTAAGGTCACCAAGTCCCCATTGGACACGGAACCATAAAGACTTATCGTCGTCCCATCGATGGTCGACGATTTCCTTAACCTGGTATTCCCGTTCTGGGTCGTCGCCAAAGTCATAAAACACTTCTACGGCGCGCCCAGGGAACAGCACAGAATCATTCGGCTCATGAGGTGCAAGCCGTGAGACGTGGAACTTCGCAAAGATATTCCTTTGCGTCAACACTGGGGGAAGCCTGAGGACGTAGTTTGATGAGTCCTCAAATACCTCCAGTATTTCGTAGGGGCCAATATAAGTTGGCAACAACTTATGCGCCCTCCCCTTGGGGAGGCTCAGATCTTTTGTTAAAAGATATGCGTAGTCCCCTTTCTTCAGTTTTGGGGAATCAGGGTGCCTATGTCGGTTCGCCTGGATAGCCTGTTCTACACGACTCTTAATAATAGCATCGTGAGCGGCCTGGATGTTGTCCAGGGCCCGCTGGGCAAAGGATTTCACCCCCGGCAATTTGGATGACGGCAGAGACACGGTCATTTGTGGGAGGTATCCGTATACCAACTCAAACAGGGCAAATCCCATTGATTTGTTCGCACTTGAGTTCAATGCGAATTCTACCATGGGTATATGCACGGCCCAATCTCGCTGATCAGGTCAGACGAATGACGGACCACCGTCTGGATCGCTCGTTCTGCTTGGCCATCCCCTTGAGGATGGAATGCGGTAGTTAACTTGAGTTTAACACCCATGAGTCGGTGTAACTCAGTCCAAAATTGAGATGTAAACTTCATGTCGCGGTCCGACACGATGGATGTTGGCATGCCGTGCAAGCGCACGACATGTTGCAGGAACAGATGTGCCAGTTCAATGGTCTTGACCTGGGTCGTCACAGGCACTAGGTGAACCTGGCACGTTAGTCGGCACAGAACTACCCAGAGGTAGTTATAACTCAGGCTCGTCGGGAATGGTCCGACGAAATCCATGGCGATTGACTCCCAAGGTTTCTCAGGGACCAGGAGCTGGTGAAGCAGTCCCGGATATCTGAGTTTGCTTTTCTTGGTCGTCTGGCATGTCCCGCAGGACGTGCAGAATTTCTCGATGTCTTTTGACATCGAAGACCACCAGTAGTGTTTGCGTATGTACATACTCGAGCGTCTTCTTGGCGCCGAGGTGACCAAGGATGCGGTGTGCGTGCTCGATCGCGATGCCCGTTATCCTCTCCCCTTTATGAATAGATTCAGGGAGGACAAGTCGTGGCTCGCCTGAATCATTCAGACGGAAAATTAGGCCATTGACGATAGAGAACCTAGGGAAATCCTCAGGTTTTTCCAGGATCCCTCTCCAAGCATTGTGTTTGGAGTAGCCGTCTTTCACACTTGCGATGAAAGCTTTGTCCTCTACATGAGGATGTAGCTCTGCCAATGGTGGCAGTATATCTTCGAGGGAAAGCTCCCTCCTCCCTTGACAATCGTCAGGGGGATTGAGCACGGATGCCTCGAGATCTCGTGGCTCCTGAGCGTCTCCGATAGAGTGGGACGCACCCAGGCGTATGCACTGCAGTCTCAACCTGTGCAGGTGTAATAATTCCCGTGCTTCCTCAGCACGCGCCAAGGGCAGGTCGTCGCCCTCTTTATCAATCCATATATCTGCGGATACGTAATCGTCATAGTGGACATCCTCGTCTGACGAGGACTCATAGTATCACGACAGGGCGTCAGCCACTTTGTTTGTGTGGCCTTGTACATACACGATGTCACAATTGAAACCGTGAAAGAAATTCTGCCAATGAATGTGACGCGGCGCAGTGTGATTCTTCTCTTTGAAGTAAGTAAGCGCCTTGTGGTCAGTGACCACAGTGAATTTCCGCCCACCAGTCAGCTCGTCGAGCCATTTGGTGAGCGCTTCCAGAATGCCTAGAGCTTCTAGCTCATAGGCGAAATACGCCCGTTGAGTCGGGGTGAACTTCTTCAACATAAACGCAGCAGGGTTAGAGGTTTGCCATTCTGCACCCTGTGCGAGCACGGCCCCAACGCCAGCGGGGCAGGTGTCGGTGATCACCCAGACATGGTACTTGTCTTGGTCTTCTGAATCTGGTATATCCCAGATTATGGGCTTTAGAATTGGCGTTTTGCACACGATTACTTTGATCTGCGCGAAACATTTTTCGTGTAGGGCGCTCCAGCGGAACGGCATATGGCTGGTGCATATGGATTGCAACGGTCCAGTGTATGCACTGACGTTGGGCAGGAATTTCGCTAGGTACTCAATGAGCCCTAGGAATCACAGAACCTCGGTGTGGTTCTCTGGCGTTCGCCAGTTCCTTATTTTGTCTAGTTTGTCGGAATCTGCGTGGATTCCGTTTGAGTCCACTTTACACCCCAGTATGTCAAGTACAGGGGCGAATGGCTCAAATTTTCTTGGGCTCACATAGAGCTTCTCGTCTCTTAGACGAGTATATATCCACAAGAATTTCTCGTTGTGTTGCTTCACTGACGTAGTTCCAGTGAAGATGTCGTCGAACCACACGTGGACAGCTCGACCAATTTGGTCCCTTAGGATCCAAGTCAAAACGCGCTGGAACGTGGAAGGGCCGTTACAGTCCCCTTGTTGCAGCACGTTCGATATGAAAGTACCGTACGGGGTACTCATCCCCGTGTATTGTATGCAGTCCAGTTCGATACGAATCTGTTCGTACACATCTGTCATATCGATCTTTGATCAATAAGTTACCCGAGCCATACTATCCATGATGAAATGCATGTCAGGCATGGGCGTGACATCGAGAATGGAGTTCGCGTTGCGATTTCTCGCATTGATTACAGTCCGTAAAGAACCATCCTTCTTTGCAAGACAAAGAAGTGGAGCCGCCGTTGCGACCGCCTTGCGTTCCCACCATTGGGCTCGCTCATAACGAGCGATCTTTTCTCGAAGCTGCAGTTCGAGGGCCTGAGGGCACATAGCCCTTCTTTCTATATATTTTTTATTCGGATCAATCAAGTTGATCCGGTGGTTAACCTCCCTGAATGGAGGTAGGACTTCAGGGGCTGGTGCCATGACGTCTTTGAAACATTCACGCCACCAATTCCTGAGTGGCATGAATTCAGGGTCTGTCATTGGCAGACCTTCTAAATGGGAACAGTCGGGAAGCTCGAGATCTTTCGACCTCGGGCTTGGCCAGTGATTGGGCCACTGGGAGGTATCCACATCTTTTTGAGTGGAGATGGCAAGGACGCGTGGTGAAGGGTTTCCAGCCTTTGCCGTATTGCGTCATGCCGTCTGTTTAGATGACAGTTCGGATCTCGGTGCACGGGGAAGTTTGGGGCGACCGCATGCAGCAGCCCCCACTGAGGTTTTACCCCGTTCCGTCAGGACATCAAACGTTTTGATGTCGCCCATCTTTATGTGGACGGTGTGAGTCTCGAAATTGAGGGACGCTCCGTTGGCATTCAGCCACGGAGCTCCGAGAATGGCATCGTAGCGGTCAATGTTGACGACGTCAAAATAGTGAGTAGACGTAACCCCGTGAATGGTTACGGGAGTATTCGTGCCGTACATTATACACGAACGACTGTTTTTGGTCCCCATCTGGAGAACCAAGGGGTTTGGCAACTCGAGCAGTGGAATGTGAACTGCTCGGACAAAATCTGGAGATAGGGCGTCTGTTTCAGCACCACTATCAAATAGGACAAAAGCGTTTACCCCAGCGATGTTAACCTCGCCGGTGAGCGTCCACCTTAAGTCGGCGCTGCGGTTTTCAGGGTATTTACCCGCCTCTCGCGAGATTCTAAACTTCGTGTCGAATATTGGCGGGATTTTCTTCAGAAGCTTGTTAGGCACTGAAGAACTCGTCACACTTTGCGTTGACGGTTTCCCCGATGAAGATTTTGGGACCGGTATAACACCGTCCCTCTTGTAGGTCTTTACTGCGTCGTCGACAAGCTCAGCTACTATCTGCTCATCAGATGGCAGTTTGTCTGCTTGCCGAGCAGACGCTAATTTAATGGAGAAGTTTTCGTCCATGGGATCCACGAACGTCATAGCACCGACGAACATGTCGGCGTCCACTTCTACATATTCCTCCTCCGCCTCAGCGAGGAGGTTGGGATCGTATGGGTCGTCCACGAGTTTATCATCGAACGCCTCATCGTCGGCCATATAGTCCTGCACCTCTGCAGGATCTTCAACACCTTCTGGTTCTTCTACAGGCTCTGAGTCCTGTAGGTCTCGTTCATCAGACTCGACCGCTATGTTGTACATGCGCGGTTTGGGCTTGTCGTGATTTGGGCAATCACGTTGATAGCCTATTTTCCCGCATTTAAAACAACGCGGTTTCCCATCCTTATCCAAGGATGGCATCGATTTCGTCGCTGTAGACGACGTCGACTTTTCTGTTTTTGGAGCCGGCGAATAGCTCGCACGGAAGGTAGAGCGTTGTCCGCTCTTCAGAGATGACGTGTTTCCCCCGAATGTGTTTTTGTACACTTTCTTGGCAGACAAAGAATCAGCAGCTTTTTTGGGTGCTGCTGTGGTGTTGGCTTGTTTTTGCATCATTTTTGACGTGGCTGGTGCTTGCGAGTCGTTACGATACGCAGAGATCGCCTTAATTGAATCGTATGCATGGTCCAGGCGGAGCACAGCGGTCCACAACTCGTCTTTCGTTGTGTAGTCCACGGAAATGTCGTGGCGCATAACCATCTCCCGACGCATTTCGCCAGGGATGGCATTCAGGAAACGTTCATTGAACGTTGCCTGGTCAGGAGGCGTGATCATCTCCTCAGCTGCACGATACAGCTGGTTATAGAAGTGTTTGATTCCCTTCGCAGAATCGTATGAAAGCGTTTTGAACGCTTTCGTGGATGCTACTGCTGCAGACTTCTTGATGAAGGTGCAGATAAGGATCTCTAGTAGATCCCAGAATGGGGGGGTTACCCCATTCTGCACTCCAATGTGTATATAGTGCATCAGGAGGTCTTGCGCCTCGCCTTCAACGGCGGTTGTCAAAGTGTGGACGTGAAACTTGTTGTAAGCTTCACCCTTCCACCCACACGACGACATATAGGCTAGCCAGGAGTGCAGCCAGTTGTGGAATATTTTCGAGTTATTCTCTCCAGACCATTTGATGGTCGGAGTCAGTCCCTGCATCTTTTTGAGCAGTTCTGGGCATACATCTGCAGGCAGCGGCTGCAGGATTCGGACCTCCACGCTTCGGCGTGCAGATTCAAGAAGCTGGGTCATGAACTCAGATGGATCAGGCACTGCTCATGCCGCAGGTGCTGCGTATGAACGCATGGTTGAGTCAAACAAACCGGGTCGTACAGACGAGCGGTTTGGAAAATTGGATGAAGGCTCCTGTTTTGCTTCGGTGCCAAATGGGTCAGGAAATGGTGGGTTGGGCCAGGACGAGCCACCCTCGCCACCATCCTCATCATCATTATTGCCACTCGGACGGCGGGGCCTTCTTCCCGAGTTAGACCTAACTTGGTCTACACGCCTCCTACCCCCTTCTGGAGCCGCAGGCAGTTGTGAGAATCGGTGGTAGTTATCCAGCACTCGTCTGAGCGCTGTGCCGTGGGACAGTCTTTCGGGGTCTTCACCGTTTGCCCCACGACCCATGTTGTATACGAATGCTGCGTCTGCATCCAGACGGGCATTAAAGTCGAAAGTAGATTCGCTGAGACTACGCTTAGCGAAGATAGGTCTGACCTTGGCGGGCTGTCCGCCAATGTCATCTACACGATCCTGAACGTAGATCGGGCGTTTTTTCCGTGCGTAATAATCGTACGGAACACTGGTGGCTTCCGCATCACCGTCTTCCTCTTGTATCGTCTCCACAGTGGCCTTCATCGGCACTGCTTTCTTTCTCCTGTGGTTGGGAGGGAAATTACGCATTTGAGTAGCGTCAATGCTTGGTATTTTCACCCCACTGTTCGTGGGTTGGGACGACAGAATGAACAGCGCGGGCACGAAGCCTGGCCTGAAATGGAATGGAGAAGTTCCACTCTCCCCTGTAATCGATGATCCAGCCAGTTGTCCTGGGTCGATCTCCCTACCTTTCCCCTTGGCGTCAGTGGTTACTGGCACCATCAATGGGGTAGGTGGCTTAGTTCCACTAAAGATAGGAACAAAACGTCCGTCAGATTCTTGTACCTTGACAGACGCGCGTGAACTTGTCGCCTCTGTGACGACGGCAGAGACAGTGGGGATCCCTCCAGGTATGGGGACCCCACTGATTGGTTGACCCGTTGGATTAACGGGGACTACAGGGACCTCCTGGGGCGCTTGCGCCTCCACAGCGGGTTTAGTGATTTGTTGACCCGTTTGATTAACGGGGACTACAGGGACCTCTTGGGGTGCTTGCGCCTCAACAGCGGTTTTTTTCGTCTGGTCAGAGACGACGATGGGGTTTCCACCCGTTGTTGGGTTCACTGGAGAGTTTGCAGATGGGTTATCCACCGTTGCTGCGGGTGGCTTTGGCTCGTCGCGTCGAGAGAGCGCGAGGAGAATTTCGTTAAGTTTCTCATTAAGTCTTTCCTCCACCTTAATGATGTTACGATCTAGACGAGCGATGTTGTCGCTATTCCCAGAGATCTGGGTATTCATGTTGCGGACATCGCCTCTCAAGTCGGCGATGTCGTCGTCGACTTGGTCGACGCGATTTCTTAGTACTCGCGCCGTTTCAGATGCGAGGGAGTGGGTTGGGGATGGAGGACGCGATGCGCGCAAAGGGACGAATGCCGCGAGAGTCTCCGCTGCAAGGGCTTCAGACGTTGTGACTTCGTCAACGTCTCTCATATAGGTGGGACGCGTCTGAGACGCGTCCCTGGGCCCTTGCAGGCCCAGATCACCACCATCACTTGAGGTGGTGTCGTCTTCCGCCCTACGGCCAGTGGAGGGGCCGGCCGTGTTGGCGGGAGCGTTGGAAGTGCTCCTGGTGTTGTATCTCCACGACATCCAGAAGAGGTGTCGAGTTGTTCAACAAGTTCGTGTGAGAACTTGATCGAAGTCGCGCGTTGTCAGGGGCCGACGACATGCGCGTTGCCAAATGGGGTTTCGGCGCCGATAATGCGGTGCCGAGAATGGAAAGAGAATAAGAGCGTAAAAAAGTGAAAGGTTGTCTTACTAGTTTGGGGACAGTAACGTTCCGTTCCCCCGTTCGCCTCAGGCCTCAGTAATCCGTCTAGGTATACGCTTGATTTGGCTGTATATTGATGGGGTAGAAGTAAAGGCTAATTCGCCTTTTACAGCTACCCCGAGGGTTTATATACAATCTTATACATTCTCGGCACAAATAAATAGAGAAGCTTCCGCGACGCTAAATTAGCATCGCGACATAATTATTACACAACACAACATCAACTGATGTTGTGGGCGGAATATAGACATGGGCCGGGGCCTCACAGTAAGCGTCGTCTCGACGAGAAACTTTGTATGTTCTGCGGTCAGTCTGGCCATATGGTCAAGGATTGTCCCAAGTCTTCTTCTCACGCTTCTAAGGCCCATTCGGCCCAGACCAAGGAGCAAGGATCCGCTTCCGCAGAAGCAAAAAATTAGTCCGCACCCCCATGGACTCTGCACGGACCGGGGGTTGCGATCCTTCCTTCCATGCACTCAAAGAAGTGCGTTTAAATGCGTCTTCCATTTCCGACTTATCCTCCCTCCACATTCCCGTTTCCTTTTCTCTTTCAAATGGTCTATTTTCTCCTCTCAATGTTGACCCTTCGGTTAATGTTCTACCTGTTGTAGATAGTGTTGCTGATGTACCACTCTCTCCTCCACCCCCTCCGACTACTTCCATAGATCGATCCACCTCTCTCCGCTTCTCTTCTTCTTCTCCTCTTGTTTCTCCCCCATCCAATATTAGGACACAAAATAAACTTTTCCGCTCCTATGAGAACGTACCCGCACTCGTAGACTCTGGGTCTTCGGACTGCTTCATCGACAACACCTTCGTAAAAAAGTTGGCCTTGAAGACATACCAGGTTAAACCCCTACAACTACACCTATTCGACAGTAGCACCAACTCAACCATAACCTGCGCCGTTGATATTCCCCTCTGCTTCGCTTCCGGAAACATCACCCCCATGACTTTCTTTGTCACATCGCTGGATGGATCATGTTCCCTAGTCCTAGGACACAACTGGCTTACCTGCTACAATCCATTGATTGACTGGGTCTCAAGCAGTATCACATTCCGAACTTCTGAACCTACCAAGACAGTTACTCCGAGCTCTCCCCCATCATCTCCGGTACCACTGCCGTCATCCGACATCCAACCATCTGATGTTTCGCCAGCACCTCAGTCGCAGGCTGTTACTCCTACGCTACCATCTATCGAGTTCGTCAGCCGTTCCGCATTCGCAAAGGCTTGCCGACTTGAAGGATTGGTATCCTTCAGCCTAACCATCCCTTCTGAGGAAAGCCGCTTGAGGGCTGCCTCATCCCACACCAACTCTGTCGACCTCTTGGCCATTCTGCAGGAGTATCACGAGTTCGCAGATGTGTTCAGTAAGAGCAAAGCCTCGACGCTGGCACCGCACCGTGAGCACGACCTAAAGATCGACCTTGAGGAAGGCACCTCCCCACCCCTGGGTACCATGTACTCTCTTTCTCCTTCGGAACTCGAGGCCCTCTGGGTGTTCTTAGATGAACACCTGGTCTCCGGTTTCATTCACCCTGCTACCTCCGCTCACACGGCACCGGTCCTCTTCGTCCACAAGAAGGACGGATCCCTCCGTCTTTGCGTCGACTTCCAAGGGCTGAACAAGATCACCAAAAAGGATCACTACCCACTTCCCCGCATCTCTGACCTCCTTGATGCACCTAGCCGTGCCACGATCTATACCAGACTCAACCTCCGGCATGCTTACCACCTGGTTCGCATTGCAGCAGGCGACGAATGGAAGACCTCTTTCCACACGCGCTATGGTTCCTATGAGTGGCTTGTCATGCCATTCGGTCTCACGAATGCACCTGCGGCTTTCCAGCGATTCATCAACACGATCTTTGCCGACCTCTTGGACATTTCTGTGGTAGTCTACCTAGACGACATCCTTACCTACTCGGAAGACATGGCTTCGCATCAGGAGCATGTCCGAGAAGTTCTTAGGAGACTCCACAAACATGGCCTATACGCCAATCCGAAGAAATGCAAGTTCCATATGGACACTACGGAATATCTCGGTTACTGCCTCTCTCCTTCCGGACTCACCATATCCATCGAGAAGGTCAAAGCCGTCCAAGATTGGCCCGAGCCCCGTAAAGTCAAGGATGTCCAATCCTTCCTTGGCTTCGCTAACTTCTATCGGCGTTTCATCCACCAATACTCTGACATTGTGGTCCCCTTGACGCACCTCACATGTAAAGGAGCCCCCTGGCTATTCTCCGACGATTGTCGCGCTGCTTTCAACACCTTGAAAGAGGCCTTCACTTCTGCTCCTATCCTCACACATTGGCTACCCGACGCCCCCCTCATTGTAGAAACCGACGCCTCCGATTACGCAATCTCCGGAATCCTTTCCATTCGCTGTGATGATGGAGAAATTCGCCCCATCGCTTTCCGCTCTAGAACACTCTCGGCGCCGGAGCTCAATTATGACACCCATGACAAGGAACTGCTTGCCATTCATGATGCGTTCCGATCATGGCGTCATTACCTCAAAGGTTCAGGAACCCCAATCGATGTCGTCACCGACCACAAGAACCTCGAGTATTTCTCCACCACCAAACTCTTGACCCAGTGGCAAGCCCGCTGGTCAGAGTTCCTCTCCCAATTCCACATGACAGTCCGATTCCATCCCAGAAGACTCGGAGTTAAACCAGATGCGTTGACTAGACGCTGGGACATCTATCCCAAAGAAGGGGATATGGACTACGCTCGCGTTAATCTGCAGAACTTCCAACCGGTCTTCACTTCGGAGCAGCTCACTGCATCCTTACGAGCCACGTTCCTAGCTGCCACAGTAATCTGAGCAGCCGTACTTGTCGACACAGAGGCTCTTCATCGAGACATCCTAACCTCCCTCTCCTCCGACACCTCAATCTCTTCTCATCTCGCTTCCCCCAACCTCCCCAACTCCCGCTGGTCCGTTGATGCCGAAGGCCTCTTAAGGCTGGACAATCACATTTACATGCCGGATTCTAATGATCTCCGTCTCTGCATTTTGCAAGACAAACACGACCACCAACTTTCCGGACACTTCAGGCAAAACCGGACCCTGGATCTAGTGCGTCGTGAGTATACCTGGCCAGGCATCCATAACTTCGTCAAGAGTTACATATCCTCCTGCACTTTGTGTGCCCGCGCCAAGGTCCCCCATCATAAGCCTTACGGCTTACTCAAACAACTCCCCATCCCTGAACGTCCTTGGAACTCCATCTCCATGGATTTCATCGAACAGCTACCCTCCTCTTCCGGATTCACTTCCATCTTGGTCGTCGTGGACTGCCTGTCCAAACAGTGCATTGTTATCCCTACCCACGATACCATCACCTCTCCGGAACTGGCCAAGCTCTTCCTCCTCCATGTGTTCTCCAAGCACGGAGTTCCATCCCACGTCACCTCCGACAGGGGTCCGGAGTTTGTTTCCCATTTTTTCCGTTCACTTGGTAAGGCCCTCGACATCCGCCTCCACTTCACCTCCGGCTATCACCCGGAAGGAGACGGTCAGACCGAACGGATGAACCAGACGCTCGAGCAGTACCTGCGCATCTACAGTAACTACCAGCAGGACAATTGGTCCGAGCTCCTGCCTCTCGCAGAGTTCGCATACAACAACGCTCCGAATGCCACCACGGGCGTCTCCCCATTCTTCGCCAACAAAGGCTACCATCCGAACATCACCGTTCACCCGGAGCGAGACCTGACATCAGTATGCACCCAAGAGTACTCCGTCGATCTCAACTCCCTTCACCACTTCCTTCGCGAGGAAATGCATCTCGCTCAGATCCGTTATCAGGGCCCGGCAGACTCCCAACAGAGCCCTGCCCCAGCTTTCAAAGTAGGAACCTCGGTCTACGTAAAGGCCAAGTACTTCCGCTTCCACCTGACCTTCCAAAAAGCTCTCTGAGAAAAACCTCGGCCCATTCGAGATCATCGCCCACATTGGAACTCACTCCCTCACTCTCTGCCTGCTGGAAAACATGCGAGCCATTCACCCGGTATTCCATGTATCGCAGATCGAACCCTCCTTCCCGAACACCATTCCGAACCACCACCAGCCACCTCCGCCTCCCGTAGAAATCGAAGGCGAGATGGAGTTCGAGATCGAGGAGATACTCAACTCCAAGATCGACCAACGTAGATGCAACAAGTTGCTCTACTTGGTCAAGTGGCTAGGCTATGAAGGGACCGACAAGGAGACACAATGGCTCCTTGCCGGCGAACTCGATCACACCTCTGACCTCGTCGAAGCGTTCCACTCTCGGTACCCAGCGAAGCCTGGACCCAAAGCTCCTTAGGAACCCCGACTCCTCTCCCATTTCTCCTTCTCTCTCCACTCCTCACTTCCGTCTTTCATTTTTCCATTTTCTCTTCTCTGTAAGTACAGCTCCCCTCACCTTACTAATTCTGGGCCTTCAAGGGTTCAGGCCTGAGAAGGGGATACTGTCATATCCATTCCTGGCCATCGACTTCCGGTCCCTCCATTCCCTCCAGTCTAACTCCGCTCCTCCTTCACTAACCTCGGAGCTCCCGTATTCCGCAATCCTCTCGGCACCCCTTGATGGTCACCACCCCCTCATTTCAACTTATTACCTACGCCTCCCTAAGTACGGAGCCCTGAAGACTTCCGGACAGCTCCGACGTCCGCTAGCGCACTCCCACCTCCGCTGGGCAATACAATCGCCTGCCCTGCAGAGCCTACCTTCGGGCTTATCCCTCCTTTCCGTATCTGGGTTATCGCCTGCCTTTCCGCTAACCCTGCAACCCGACTCGTCAGTAATATTCAGTCGGCTAATGATTAACCCCGTTAGCTCCGCTCTGTCTGGCTCCGCCAATTGCGGACCTGTCTTCGCTGTAACCATATATATATCCCGCTTGTACATAGGTTACACCCCAGTAATAAAATCAACTAGAGTTACCCCCCTAGGTTCTAATTGCCAGTCAGTAAGTTAGGGCATGGACATGTCACTAGGCACAGTGCTCTTGGCAGAAGTCGCTGAGGCTGAAGCCCTCCGCTACGGAGACATTCCTTCGTCTCGAATCTGGTCTCTGACAGACACGAGTCTTTTGATGGTGGCTGTCCAACTTATTTAATGTCTGTGCACAATACTGGTCACTGTCTGAAGGAGTGTCAGCACTGTTTCCCACGGCCCCAACACACTTTACACAGATAAATAGCCCCTTTGAATAGCTTCCAGAATATATATTTTGAGACTGAATTGACCAATAAATTATCGAGAAAAACACAAAATACTTTTTTGGACACGAGTCTGTGCACAATGCTGGCCACTGTCTGTGAGGGTCGGCAACTGAGGTTGTGACCACCCACGGTTTTGTGGCTGTGCTAACT
This sequence comes from Cantharellus anzutake, assembly GCF_015039405.1. Classification (NCBI taxonomy): domain Eukaryota; kingdom Fungi; phylum Basidiomycota; class Agaricomycetes; order Cantharellales; family Hydnaceae; genus Cantharellus; species Cantharellus anzutake. The sequence goes on from NW_024067258.1 coordinate 37,917, forward strand.
ATCCCAACAATGGCGGGATGTTTTCCTCTGTCCACAATGAACATAAGACCCTAACAAACATGGAATGGTGTCCATAGTGACCCATATTAGTGCACCTTAGGTTTTGTTTTTTTTGAATGTGCTTCATTGTTCAGATATGGGTGGGAATCACTTGAAAAAACACTAAAGATGGCATTAATTTGAAAATCGAAACCTACCAATACCTAGGCAGGGTCAACAGAATAGACTTTTAATTCAGCTGCAGGGACTTGAGACTATGAGATGAAAGAGAATTTTTGCTTCAAAGATTTGGGATCACCGCAGGCATGCAGAAGTTGCCGAAGCCGAGTGAGTGTTTGAGGTAGGCCCTTTTTGCGCCAGAAATGCATTCACAGCCCACAGAGGAGGTTGGGATAAGTGTTAATACAAAGGTTATCTAGCATGGGTCCACAGCGGAATCAAGTTAGAAGGAAAGGCCGCTCTCTCAATCAGAAAAGGGCATCAACAGTCAATATCACCATGCACAATAATGGAAAGAAATCAATCAAGTCATATTCCGAGGCTGAGCAAAAATTAACTCGCACACTGAGACAGAAAGTCTCAACATATAAATCAGTTCTCAAGGGGATGAATGATGAAAAACACAATCTACAACGTCAAATATGGAACCAAAACAAAAAGACAAAGCGCGCAGCAAAGAAGAATATTACATTACAAAAGGAATGTATAGAAACCAAAGCCCAGCTCAAAATCCAAACAAAGGAGACCACAATTGCTCATTCTGCTGCCCGAGATGCCAAAAAGACAAACACGAAACAGTCAAATACAATATCAAAACTGCGAAGAAAGGTCAAGGATCTGACCCGGTCCCTTCACCACCAGAAAGAGTGGAGATCCAAGATGAACAGATATGCAAAGAACATGTCCCATTCACCATTGATCTCAAATGGTGCATTCTCTCCTGAAGCACGCTCCTTGATGCGTTGCTTGGTCCGAGATGGAATTCCCCTTCGGAGTGTTGGGAAAGCAGTTTATGAAGTCTCAAAAATGCTTGGACGACCACTCAAGAAACCTCCGAGTCCTCGCAGTGTACAAAGAATTGTCCTGGAGGCCCTTGAAGCGGGGAAACTCCAGCTAGCATCAGAGCTAAATGCCACTGAAGGTTCGTAAAATATGAGCATTTTTAAGTGGCATTGGATAATAAATTTCGACAGCATTTACTACAAGTGGTGATGGTACTTCTCACAAGAAAACACAATATGAGTCAACTTGCATCATGATGAAAGTCCCGGACTATAATTGCGAGAAGCCGGGTGCTGACGCCACCCCTCAAGTTCGAAAAACCCGATTTGTTGCCATGCAAATAGCAACATCCCACACCAGTGAAGCACAGGTGCAGGGATTTGATGATGTGGTCCGGGATATTCTGGAGACAGAAGCCCAGCACGAGTCCAAGAATCTCAGTGATATACCCTCAGTTTATGTGAAACTTAGAGGTATCAATTCAGATCACGTGGAGGACCAAAAGAAAAAGGCCCGACTACTAAAGGCAAAGAAGACAGAACACTGCATTCAGAAACTAGGCTGCAATTCATGGATGGACCTTCCGGAAGCTGAGCAGAACCTCATCTGTGTGAGGGATGAGATGGCTGCCATAGCGGCAGCAGGGGGTGACAGTGCTTGGCTAGCTCTCTCAGAGACTCAGAGGGAAGATATTCTTGCCACAGCTAAGCTTCAGTCAATTCACCAGCTTGGTACCGAAGCATCGGCAATGCTAACAGAGGAGGAGCACCGCAAAATTTTCAATTTTGTCTGGGTTGGTTGCTCAATGCACAAAGACCTCAATGTATTCAAAGCTGGTTGTGCTGCCCTTAATGATTTCTGGGCAGACAATAAACTCACCCCACCCCAGCCACTTCTCAACAAAGACAAAGCATCAGTACCTATGGACACCAAACCAAAGCTATCCTCCGGACACGATGGTGGGGGAGTAAAAGTTACAACTCTTGCGGGCCTCCTGCTAAACCATCGTGATGACAAAAAAGGATATCACAATGTCTATCGCCATTTTATGGAAAAGATGCTCAAGAAATCATGTCCCCCCTTTCCCGATGTCTCCAATACTCGGTATGGTTCACATGGGGAAGCGGCATGCGAGTTAATTGCCAGAGTGCCATTGTACATTGCCTTCCTTGAATATGTCAGGGACTCAAAAGAAAAACAAGAATTCACCAACATTGAGTCAAATCTCTATGATGCACTCAAAGATATTCCTACACTTACCGAGCTTGCAGTTATGTCCTTGTTCTACCTCTCCATATCTTGTCCATATGTGGAACACGCTAGGAGGGGAGGGCCAGCGGAGATCAATATGCTAGATGAGGGAGGTTGGCACGAAGAGGTCTTTACCTTCATGCAGTCCATCATAGCAAATCCTGACCTAGTGCTAGGCAAAGACGCTCAGCCAAATACTGCTCACCTTGATAAGCGGAGCCAATGGATTAGACCTGATACAATTCAGGCTATTCAAGATCTTTCCCCAAGCCTCCCTGACCTCCGCGATGCGTTCATTTCATTTAACAAGCGCGCACTCGACTCCTTGATGCGGTTTTCCACTGAACTTTCAAAAGGGTCAGAGATCGACATGATGAGTCCAGAAGAGAAGGAACTTTCCTTCATGCCTACGACCAATGACATAAATGAGGGCCTTCTGGGGGAGATGCGGCGCACATTGACACGAAATCCAACAAAGACTTTGGACACCCTTAACGCAGAGATGATGATCCATCACAATGATGTTGACAAATTCATTTCAACTAGGCTCTCACCGGTACAACAGAAAATGCTGCGGGCAGCAGGACAACGGATTAGTGCATCGGGGGCAGAGAAGGCTCGAAGGGCATTACTTGCAGAGGCCGGAATTGCGAAGGCCACGAAGAATCGAAGGAAAAGGGAGATGAAGGAAGCCAAGGAGGCTACCAAACTCGAGGAATTGAAGGCTGTTGAGTTGACAGATGATGTAGAATGGGCAAGGAACCCAAAGACCACTGTTGCACAGCTGGGGCCGCAGTTGAATGCATACAGGCTCCAGGATCCTCTGGTTCCTCTCAGCAGCCATATGCCAAGAAAAGCTGACAAGGTTAGGGAACTGGCACTAGCAATTGGACGCAGAAGAATGCGGGGAATGGTGTGGGGTGCGGCAAATGAATGATAATGGCCGATCGGTGCAAATCCATGGAGTAACTTACAAAATAATTAGTGTCCTGAATGCCCGAGGACCATAGCTTGTCACTAATGACAATGATCAAGAGATCAGATGAGTGTTGGGCCATGTGTTGAAACATCAAGACACTCGCCATAATTCCGGCGGAAAACAGGTCACGTGGGGGTGAAAGTTTTCAACCTACATTGCCGACTCTCACTGTCTGAAGGGGTGTCAACACTGTTTCCCACGTCCCCAACACACTTTATGCAGATGGATAGCCCCTTTGAATAGCTTCCAGAATATATATTTTGAGACTGAATTGACCAATAAATCATCGAGAAAAACGCAAAATACTTTTTTGGACGCGAGTCTTTTGGGTTAGTGTGGCTGTCCACCTCATGTCTGTGCACAGTGCCGGTCATTGTCCGGAGGGGTGTCCAGACTGTTTCCCACGGTGTCAACACACTTTGCGTAGTTGGATAGCCCCTTCAAATAGCTTCCAGAATATATAATTTGAGACTAAATTGACAAGCAAGTTATTGAGAAAAATGCAAAATACTTTTTTGGATGCGAGTCTTGGGGATAGTGCTTGGGCCACTAAATTTCACTGACAGTCATCGAAGTCGTCAAAATTCCCGGGTCACTGATATCCCAAAGACTCGTGTCCAAAAAAGTATTTTGCATTTTTCTCAATAACTTGCTTGTCAATTTAGTCTCAAATTATATATTCTGGAAGCTATTTGAAGGGGCTATCCAACTACGCAAAGTGTGTTGACACCGTGGGAAACAGTCTGGACACCCCTCCGGACAATGACCGGCACTGTGCACAGACATGAGGTGGACAGCCACACTAACCCAAAAGACTCGCGTCCAAAAAAGTATTTTGCGTTTTTCTCGATGATTTATTGGTCAATTCAGTCTCAAAATATATATTCTGGAAGCTATTCAAAGGGGCTATCCATCTGCATAAAGTGTGTTGGGGACGTGGGAAACAGTGTTGACACCCCTTCAGACAGTGGCCAGCATTGTGCACAGACAGTTGAGCAGCCTGAGGATTGTCATGGGAAATCAGATTCAATTGCGGCATTATGTTTTGAATGCTAATCAGGTGTTACTGGTCGTAGCAGGAGACGGCCAAGTGGCCCATAGTATATTAGGCAAAGTGCAGCAAGCCACGTGTGACCCGTGACCCGGTTTGTCCATATACAGAGTAGCAGGCATAACAAGCATAACAAAATACAGAAAGGAAAAAAGGAAAAGCGGAACATAGATGCAGACAAAAAAGATGAAGAAAAACAGACAAGAATCGACAGAGAAAAGGGTTGGTGAATCGGACAGTTTGTGAATTTGATTAGGAGTGGAAATGGAAAGATGAGAAGGTGGAGAGAGGGGAGGTGGTGGGAAGTGCAAAAACAAGCCAGCCAAGTTACTGAGCAGGCATGGACGATTCCGGGAGTCAAGAGAGCGACAGCAGCAGAGGCAGCAGCGATAATGCATGAGTGAGAGTTTGGATACAAAGCAGTAAGCGGCCCAACTCACCGAGAGCGGCACGAATTCAGGTGATAGAGAGGGGGAAAAGTGAAGGTGCAGGCGCTCTTTATAAGTGTGGGCTGGACTAACTGTGAGCACTTTCGCGGTGAGGGAGTTTCAGTACGTACCTCTGCTGGTGTGGTCTGTTCCGCGCATCCACGCCAGAACACCCAGTGTACGGCTGAGGCAAAACCTAGGCTCATTGAGAAGTCAGGTTGCATGGCAACTCGTGATTGGTAGGAGCGGCAAAGGGGAGTGGGCAGTGCTAAGACAGAAGCAGCAGGATATGATCGAGCGGAGGAAACCTCAGCATGAGCTGGGTTGGGTCTGATCGTAGCCCCGTGATTAGTCCCGTGAAATGAAAACATTAAACAATAATCTACCCTGAATAATACAAATTTGATTGAATTATAGAATCATCCCAGGACATCCTAGGACATCCTAGGATGTCCTGGGGACGTCCTGGTGAATGGATCAGTGTTATGGAAATGGGAAATTTCCCAATTTAGACTCTTATGGGCCCTGCACACACCCAAATCACATGACATGTAAATAAATAGAGTTTATCCAACTATTACCATTGAAAACCCATTTGTTAAACTATCTGTTAAACTCCATGTTACAACTTCTTATGAACCCTCTTCCCCAACCTTTCCCCTTTCCTGTGCCTCAAATGGACGAAAATGGGCGCCTCCGGCCCCATTTTTGTAACAATCAGTCTTCACCAGGATGTCCAGGACATCCACTAGTAAATACCCCCTTTTAGGCCCATTTGAAGGCCAAATGGCCCCCCCTCTATAGGCCGTCATTAGGTGGCTGACTAGGCTGGCATTGACATTGTTTCAGGTAGCTGTCCTTACAGTATCCTTCCATAACCGTTCTGATTTTCGGCCATTGCAGGTTAGGATGAATTTGATAACTGGTGCCAAGTTAGCAGCCATAGAACATTGTTTACATGAAGACAAAATTCTCGATAGTCTCCGATACCCTCATCTTGCTCATAATGATTCCACTCAGGCGTGCCTGGAAGACACTAGGGTTGATCTCATTGAGCGTATCATGGCATGGTGCCGCAACACTGAGGATGACAAGAATCGGCTAATGCTGTTGACCACCGTGGCCGGTGCTGGCAAGACTTTGATTGCACTCTCGATAGCAGAACGATGTGCCAGCGAAGGGGATGTTACCCTGTTACTTGAGTTCTTCTTTAAAGTGGGCAAATGGCTGTGGCCTGATTTTCTATTCAGCAGCATGGCTCGAGCCCTGTTTACCACACTTTCATTACCTCTGCTCTTTGAAAAGACCCTAGTCTCTCAACGGCTTCATTTGCAACGCAGTTCAAGAAATTGGTGGCTCCATCTCTACTCCATAAACCTCCACCTTCTGACTGTCCTATGGTGATAATAATCGACGCTTTAGATGAATGTGACAAAGAAGCGTTCGAATCCCTTGCCGAAATTCTTGGGGAGGGAGTGGCCAAGCTTGTCATATCCATTCCCAGCCATCGACTTCCGGTCCCTCCGTTCCCTCCGCTCTAACTCCGCTCCTCCTTCACTAACCTCGGAGCTCCCGTATTCCGCAATCCTCTCGGCACCCCTCGATGGTCACCACCCCCTCATTTCAACTTATTACCTATGCCTCCCTAAGTACGGAGCCCCGAAGACTTCCGGACAGCTCCGACGTCCGCTAGCGCACCCCCACCTCTGCTGGGCAATACAATTGCCTGCCCTGCAGAGCCTACCTTCGGGCTTATCCCTCCTTTCCATTTCTGGGTTATTGCCTGCCTTCCCGCTAACCCCGCGACCCAACTCATCGGTAATATTCAGTCGGCTAATGATTAACCCCGTTAGCTCCGCTCCATCCGGCTCCACCAATTGCGGACCCGTCTTCACTGTAACCATATATATATCCCACTTGTACATAGGTTACACTCCAGTAATAAAATCAACTAGAGTTACCCCCCCTAGGTTCTAATTGCCAGTCAGTAAGTTAGGGCACGGACATGTCACTAGGCACAGCGCTCTTGGCAGAAGTCGCTGAGGCCGAAGCCCTCCGCTATGGAGACATTCCTTCGTCTCGAATCTGGTCTCTGACAAAGCTACCATCTTCCATAAAATTCTTCATCACATCGAGACAATTTGATCTCGTGAATTACTACCTCTCCCCCAATTACCCTATTGATCATCTCACTATCGATCTCTTGGACGAGGCAAATGTACAGGACTGTGCTAAATTCATACGCTTCCAGCTGCAAAAGCTAAAGAAGTTACATCGGGATTTGCACCGTGACCTTCAGGATGAGGATGGAATGGTACAGGAGATCTCGGAACGAGCAAATGGCTTGTTCATCTGGATCAGCACCATCTTTCGCTACATGAAGATGACCAACCAGGATCCTATGAGGACACTAAGAAGCCTGCTCAACACTGGTGCCAAACGACCAGAGGTCCCTGCTGAGAAGATGATGGAAGACTTGTATACAAGCATCTTAAAGAAGTGTGCTTGGGAGGTTGAAAATTTTGTGCATGATTACCCAATCGTGATGGGAGCGATCTTCGTTGCTCAGGAGCCTCTGTCCATCACAGCCTGGGACTCAATTTTGTCCCCATTCCTCAAGTCTCCTGTTCGGTATGCGTTGGCTGAACTTGCTCCTCTGCTCTCAGGAGCTGAAGACCCCTACATTCCGATTCATATCTTACACCAATCTTTCCGTGATTTCATCATTGATCGGATCAATCCCCAAACAATCAGCTCTCGTTGCACTCCCATAGCGGTGGGGGTGGAGAATGCCAGGGTTGCCCTGCGATGTACCGAGATTTTGAACCGGGGTCTCTGCTCTGTAAAGGGCTTAGGACTGATTGAAAACTTGTCTGAAAAAGATGCCATGCCGCGCATTCCTCCATTGGAGTTATCTGAACACTTTTGTTATGCATGTCGCCACGTCGTTCACCACCTAAGTGGAGTCAAGGAACCATCAGATGAGCTTGCTGGGTCAGTTGGTATGTTTCTGAGTCAGGAAGCAACTCGGTGGGTGGAAGTCTGTGTGCGGATGGAACACTTCATTAGTATCTCATTAATCCCTGAGTGGGCTAAGGTATGGTTATGAATTGTGTTAAAGAAACTACCTCATGGTCTTCTAGTTTGTTGTTGACCACAGGGCTCTTAGTGCACTGGCCAATGTGCTTACCCGGCTTCCACCGAATTTCGTATTTTTTTTAAGATTCCAGGATGCATATGAGACAGCAAATGATTCTGCTGTGCTCTGCCGTTTTCTTTTTTCTGTGGACTCAAGTTCCTACACCCCGGATTTGGCCAGGTCACTAAACAGTCTATATTATGCCCTTGACGAACTCGGACAGCACTCGGAGGCACTCCCAATCATCGATGAGTGCATGAACCTCTGGCGTCAGTTGGTTGCCATCAACCCAGGACCATACACCCCAGAATTGGCCGGGTCACTCAACAATCTATTTTATGCTCTTTCCAAGCTCGGACGGCACTCAGAGGCACTCCCATTCATCGAAGAAAGTGTCAAACTCTACCGTCAATTAGTTGCTGTTAACCCAGGATCATACACCCTGGATTTGGCCATGTCACTCAACAGTCTACATAATGCCCTTTCTAATCTTGGACAGCACTCGGAGGCACTCCCATTCATTGAAGAAAGTGTCAAACTCTACCACCAGCTAGTTGCTGTTAATTCAGGATCATACACCCCAAATTTGGCCATGTCACTCAACAATCTATATATTGCTCTTTCCAATCTTGGACGGCACTCGGAGGCGCTCCCGTTCATCGAAGAATGTGTCAACCTCCGGCGCCAGTTGGTTGCTGTTAACCCAAGATCATACACCCCGGGTTTGGCCATGTCTATATATTGCTCTTTCCAATCTTGGGCAGCACTCGGAGGCACTCCCATTCATCGAAGAATGTGTCAAAATCCGGCACCAGTTGGTTGCCGTTAACCCAGGATCATACACCCCGGATTTGGCCAATTCACTCAACAGTCTATATCATGCCCTTTCTAGTCTTGGACGGCACTCGGAGGCACTCCCATTCATTGAAGAAAGTGTCAAACTCTACCACCAGTTAGTTGCCGTTAATTCAGGATCGTACACCCCAGATTTGGCCATGTCACTCAACAATCTATATATTGCTCTTTCCAATCTTGGACGGCACTCGGAGGCACTCCCGTTCATCGAAGAATGTGTCAAAATCCGGCGCCAGTTGGTTGCCATTAACCCAGGAGCATATTCCCCAAAATTGGCCAACTCACTCAAGAATCTACATAATGCTCTTTCGAATCTGGGATATCATTCCGGGGCATCAATGGTCCACATTTGAGCATGTTCTCCTCGTCATTGCATTGGCCACTTCACTACCTGCACATGGCAGGCAAGCTCGAATTGTATATTCGGCTTGAGAACACCAACAAATCCAAATCCAATTTTTTAATTGTAAACCGTTGATAAAACATTTACACAGTTCGCTAGCCACGCTACACCCGTAACAAATCACAGTTGCATTTCTGCATCGCGGGTGACGTCGAGGTTTCGATATATCGATCGATGATGCAAATTGGTTGAGACGAAGCCCAAGTCAAATGGCGGTCGAACGCAACCACTTGGTCCACTACATTCAAATTCTAGCTTACCGTGCGCTGTTCCCAACACATTATGACCCAACCGAATTTCGGATCCTATGATGACCACACTACCCATTGGTATTCCACCATGCCTTCCCTAGTTAGTTTTGACCTGCGGTGTATTACCACATCTCGTCGCTACCAAATTCGGGTGGCGAATGGTCCTGGTAACCACTTGTTCACTACATGACTAGTGCTACTACTGGATGTCGTTCATCAAACGACGAAATCCAGACATGACGTGCACGTCCAGGCGATTCCCTGCCCTGAAGACCCTTCCCGCGCGCTACAACTGACCTGTCAAGTTCTCCTGCCAAATATTTTTGTTCAGTAAGCGGAACAGTGATTAAGGTTAGTCCTAACCTATGTCCATCTTCGTGAATCGATTAACACTCTAGATTGAATGAAGAAGCGCGCTAATGTAGTGATAAATTAACGCCCCTTACCCCGTCACTTGATATTGCGAGTCGGTGGTATCTCTTGGCGTCTGATCAAGGGCAATTTTTTGGGAGATATCCTACCGTGCTCTGGCTCATGTTCAAAAGCGCAATCCTCAAACCCCCACTTCTACAACGAGCTCAGTGGCAGATAATCCTTTAGCATACGCTCTCTCTTCGCCCTAGCTCCAACTCACTCTATTTCCAGAGACTATAGTTTCGGATATGATTGCGCTAACGTACATGCTTCCAGGCTGGCTACCTTGACTGATGGCGCTTGCACTCCCAGACTCTTTCGGAAACACGAATGATCTAACACCTACGGATGCGCCAGCTTTCCCAGCCATTAGATGGTCTGGATTATTCCGAAAGCCTTCGGTACCATCCTGTCTACTTGCTGTGCGCGTGATACTCGTGGAGGCCCTAGGGAGTGAGTATTCGACAGCGTCGTTACTAAGTCTTGAGGGTCACCTGCTATCCCTATCCCAGCCTGCGCATCAAATTGGATCCCGGCGGATGCAGTATTACCACACGTTGCAAAGCGGACGCCGTTCCTCGGTATCGCGAGAAACACCGTTGTTGTATCAGGCGGCTCAATGGACAGCGACACGATCATTGAGATCGTTCCTGTTGGGAGCGTGTCCTCCTTCACGATGCGGAACCTCCTTGTTTTGGTGCCATTCCGTATTCGTCAGCCTCCTTCCCACATTCTCCTTCACACCATGTGCGCAACCAAGTTTGGCAATCCGGCCGTATTTTCTTTCCGACGTTGCCGTCTCCGTGGCTGGTGATGAACTGACCACTGCTTCTTGGGGTGCATAGGTTGGTCCAGGAAACGATCGAATGACGCCTGCCTCTGTCCACGGCAGCCTTCCTCGCATATTCACCCAGGAGAATCAGCATTTCGGGCAGGGCAATTCACAATCTGAGCGAGGGAGCCATTTCCTCACCCCTTTCTCCTTAATGATGATCGATTATTCGTTCCCATCACTTCATTCCCTGGATTCCTGCCACCTCGACAGACGGTGGGAGTGGAACGTTCAAGCAGGGAGATGAAAGAGGACCTAGTGCGACATTCCCGAATATGGGAGACCCTCATTTGGGATGAGTGGGTTGCAGCCTAAGCCATTCCCCTTTTCGCTCATACCGGTATCAGTATCTGGCGACGTCTTCGGTCATTCCAGCTTTCCATGTTGTTTGCTCTTGGGCTCTTGACTCAACGCTGTTCAGTTTGTTTTACGTATGAGAGCGGTTTTATCTCAAGAGACTGCTTCTGACTGGCCACCTCCGCAGCCAGGCACAGTGGGAAGTAAATCGCAGTAAAAAACATCGGGAAACCCGGGTGAAAATCACGGTGTTTTACGGTGGAACACCCCGGTATTATGCCTGGGGTTCCAGGTAAAATACTCGGAATACATGCGCCGTTTAAAACCTGGATTCCCCTTAGTAAAACTTGCCGAATACCGGGGTTCCCCAAACACGATCCGCTGAGGATTTACCTGTGGCCGCAAGGTATTGTACCAAGGGTTTTCCAGGTGTCACGACATGTTACTCTCCACGTAATTTACAATGGAATACCTATGTTTTTTACCGTGCGCGCAGCAGTATTGTACTTAGATTAACCACGGTATCATACTAGGCTTTTCCTTGGTTTCTTACTTTGGACATCATTGTATTCAGCGTGTTAGGAACATATTGTATTTACTTACGCCAATACAGGAAGGCTATACAGCATGGTGCAAGCGGAGAAAGTGTGCAAACGGGATGAATATTTCAAGTGATGGATGACATGACACACCGTGATTCCCAGCAACACACCCAACAAGTGAAGGTCCGAGAAGCGAAAAGTACCTGTACGACAAGAAACATGAGGCAAGACCGTGGTATTGCACCAGAATGGACACCGTAGTACCCCAGGGGCTTTGCCACTGATCGGTACATGAACAAGGAGCGCACATACCTATCTATCGATCGCACGACAATCCACCACCCGATGGGGATAATTCTGGTGGCCTATCTCTCAGGTAAACCTAAAGCATAATCTAGTGCATGTGGCAGCTCGTGGAGTGCAGCCGATCGCAAAGTGAAAGAGAGTGGGTGGCAGCGGAAGCGACTCGACTGAGTGAAAACACGCATTTTAGAGTCTAGCCATATGTACACGCCTTCTCACATAGGGTGTCACTCATCTCCCCGTTCGATGGGCCTTGCAGACGTGTGTAGTGTATGGTGCAGTAGGAAGCGCTGCTGGGATGTGGTGGAAGAAGTCCTAAGTCTCCACTCGGGACAAACAAAAATAAACAATACAAAATGAAAGCCGCGGCCGCACCAAACAACCCCCTCCCCGATAGGCCCCATAGATACCCCCCTGCGGTTGTCATATATGCACTTGAAGGGATAGAATCTCCCTACCTGGTTGTGCTGTCCATTAGAGCGCCGAGCGTTTAAATTGTCGATCTTAATGCTGCCATCAGGAGATTGAACATGGAGCATCCAGCCATTATTGATCGCAGTATTATTTAGTGATTAAAGCATGTATATTACAATAATGCCGTCTTCGTATTTGATTGCGGTGTATCATTATCCATACTCAACACGAAACCATGGTTTCCCTGAGTAAAACACCGATGGTGTGGAATCTGGGCACAACAACCCAGGTTTTTTGCCAACCAGGTTTTTTCCATGGGGCAAAATGCCATAGGTAAAATACCGCGATCTAGAAAAAAACCTGGGCTGCACGGTGTTATTTACCGCGATTTACTTCCCACTGTGCAGGTGGGCAGTCGTCACGGTACCCATCACGCGCATAGGATACCTTCTCCGCCCGAGTAACGACCCTGTTAAGTTTCATCCGTAGAATTTCTAGAGACGACGATTGCAGAGGTGTCACCTCTGCGCATTGAACCCCCTAGTACTGGGCCATCAGATTTGTACGGTAAGACCATATTTCCACTCCACCTGGGACCGATGATGACCGATGTTACTCACCGATGTACTCTCCATCATTCATTCTCGATAATTTGCTCCGCCATCGTCCGGTCTTTCGGCCCTATCGGTGTAATTTGCCTCAATAGTCTCTTCTTTTCATCTATGAATTCCTCACGTCGGTAGCTCGGTTAGTGGATCGATCTGACTACCAACGCTACCTATACGCGATGTCAATTGATGTCTAGGATCCCTACTGATAGGTCTTCTTGACTCTGAGAATATGAATGGCGGGGCTTGAGATGTTATCTTCAAGTTCTAGGGGTTGGGCTTGGTAAGAGGAGCGGAATCAATTCATTTATGAGAATTGCCGTATTCTTGTACTCGATACAGCGATCTGTCTCAAAACACGTGTGAATCATAAAGGGAATCATGGACAGTGGGAGTTCTTCAGGACCAGCCCTTCCCGCTACAACTGGCCTGTCTTCTCCTGCCGAAGGTAAGGGGGATAGTAAATCAACAGGGTTGGTCCTAACCCTGGAATGGACTAGCTCCGTGACTGTGCAACCACCCAGATCATAATTAGGAAGTGTTGATTGCTATATCGATCTTCGTGAATCGATTAACGCTCTGGATTGAATGAAGAAGATAGCACTTACTTATGTCAGCAGAGGTAGAATGCGATAAATTAACGCCGCTTGCCCCGTCACTCGGCACGAAATCGGCGTGGTTATCGCTACTCGATGATGTCAGTATCTCTTGGCGTCTAATCTTGGCAGTTATCCTGCTGTGCTCCTGTTCATGTTCAAAAGTGCAATCCTCAAAATCCCACTTCTATAACGAGCTCAGACAATCCTTTTGCATACACTTTCTCTTCGTTCTCCAACTTGCTCTGTTTCCGGAGGCTACAGTTTCGGATATGATTGCGCCAACATACTTCCAGGCTCGCTACCTTGACTGATGGCACTTGTACTCCCAGACTCTGTCAGCAACAAGAATGACCAACACCTAGCTAGCTCTCCCAGCTATTCAATGACCTGGCTTATTTTGAAAGCCTTCGTTGCCATCCTGTCTACCTGCTGTGCGCATGATACTCGTGGAGGCCCTAGAGAGTATTCGACAGCGTCGTTGCTGAGTCTGAAGACCACCTGCCATTCCCATTTCAGCTTGTGAATCACATTGGGTCCCCGCGGATACAGTGTTATCACACGGTGTAAAGCGGACGCTGTTCCTCGTTTTTGAGAAACACCATTGTTGCACCGAGCGGCCCAACAGACAGCAACATGATTATTGAGATCGTTCCTGTTGGGAGCGTGTCCTCCTTCATGTGGAACCTCCTTGTTTTGGTGCCATTCCAATTCGTTATCCACCTTCATAAGTTTGGCAACCAGGCGGTATCAGTATGGTTTCTGTATGAGAAATTCCGATGCTGTCGTCCCACTGCTTCTTGGGGTGCATAGGTTGGCCCAGGAAGCAAAATGACGCCTGCCTCTATCCAAAGCATCCTTCCTCGCATATTCACCATTGCCAGCACTGTGTCCTTCCATCCAGGAGATCAACATTTCGGTCAGGGTAATTCACAACCTGAGCAAACCAAATAAGGAGGGCTATTTCCTTGCCCCTTTCTCCTTAATGACGATGACGCTGGGATGATTCGTCCTCATTCCGTGGATTTCTGGCTCGTCAGATAGTGAGAGTGGAACGTCCAAGCGCAAGCGGAGGACTAAATACGGCTTGGTTGGTTACGCGCCAGTAGACCTGTGTTCTAAGGAAATGGCTAAGGGAACACGCGGAAGTCTTCGATGCGGAAATGATGGGTTCAGGACAGCGAGCAAAGAGATCAGAAGGAGAATGGGCGACAAATCCATTACCCATAGGAGCGGAAAAACCTCACCTGAACCGGCTAATAGACCCGCACCCGCTATTACCATCATGTCATGATTATGAGAGAAAATGTGATGGAATTCGTCAATATTTCTGGGTGGCATCAATTCCTAATTCGTGTGAGCAGGTAAACGGTTGAAGTGGCACTTAGATCAAACAAACAAACTGGCCTCACGTTCTGGCCTAGGGATATTTTCCGTCTACCTTTGATTGACACCGGTTAGACCTCGTGGCTTAGGGGGATTCATGATGGATAGGATTCTGTCAATCACTTCAGGCGACGGTCTCTATTCACTATCCTTAACAGCATCGCACTGGCTGCCTCAGCACCCTCGACATTAACAATCGACACCAATCCCCCCCAATGAACACTGACAAATACACAGCCCTGTGTCCAGATAGCGATCTGTCAAATAGCTTGAGTCTAGACAGTGCCAAATCGAACGAGACACACGTCTCTCCCCGGACGAACTCCGCCCACGTCGCATACCGACATAGGTTAACATCACTGCGCCAGTGGGCACGAATCAAATTTCGTGATTGAGGGTCGTCTCTCCGGGGGTAGAACTTTCGCGTGACGTTCCGAAGCAAGGCACGCTGTGGAATAGCAAGAATTAATACATGGTATTGGTTCCGGCGATTTGTGACAAACAGTACTCATTTCTGTGCCAGGGATAGAAGAACATATGGTATCCGAAAGGTACTCATCCGTCAAAGCGGGCCAAAGATGTCATCAATCTCGTCTTTTTCTTCGTTCATTTTATTCTTCTTGGTTTTCAATTTCTTGGCCTTCTTCGATGCACTTGCCGCTTCAGTAGAGACCACAGGGGGGCTATCTGAGTATAACCCACGGAGTTCCTGAGGGAGTGGCCCTGGTCGATGAGCGCCTAAGCCAGTCTTGGACGAGGGCAACATGGGGCGCGAGTGCTGTTTCATTGGTGCTGTGCCCAGTGGGCGCCCGTCTTTCCTGGGAATAGAGGTGGTAGCTTCAACCGTTGCGATTCCATCAAGATTGTCAACGTCCTTGGTCGACTTGGGAATCACTTTTCCTGCATCCTTCATGTTCTCCCTGAAATAATCCTGATTAGACATGACAAGAGGCTTAGAAGGACTCGGGTGGTCAGGGGACTGATGTGATTGAGGAAGCTTCATGGGTCCACCGTAGTCGCACTGAAAAACAATTCAGTCGTCGGTGAGGGATGAGAGGAATCTCACCGACCCGAAGAACCCTACAAAGTTGCATAAAATGTTCCCATATTGCATCAAAAGCGCTCCTAAGCTCTACGCATACCATGTGTACCCGGCTAAAAATGGCCACCAGCACCGATGTTTGAGCGCGGAATGTTTTTGTCCCATGCTGTAGTTCAGAGAAGCTGAGGACATAGAGTTAGCTACAAAAATTGTTATTTGGACAGGAAATGCGCACGTATAAGCACTTCGTAAAACTGTCATGGCCTGCATTGGCAATTAGCATTAGAAACCAAGAAATAAACCGGGCCGAGACAGTACCTTATTCAAGAGCAGGCATAATTCATGAATGGCGTGCAGGGAGGACGGAAGTAGGCGCTTGGGAGGAAGATGTGTCCAGGAAATGCTTTGTTTACTAATCTATTTTAATGGGTGTGGCCACGATGGAGGTGAAGCAAATTGTAGGCACCTTTTAGAGTCCCCGAAAAAAGATGCATACACACGATAAGCAGAGAAAAGCCCACGAGAATCCTGTATCCTTTTGAGAATCCGACGAGCTTCGACGGCCCTGCGCAGGAAGACGGCCGAACGGTGCTGATTATTGAACTTGTAGTATAAACGATCCAAAACGGCCAATTCTGTTTGCATTGACGTGATTAGGGGGCCCTGTTGCTCAGATACCCGTTCTATGGCCTCAAGGCAAGAAGTAATGGATGCATGAAGCGAATAAGGAAGAGATGAGCGTGGTCGACTCATCGGGCGCTTGAAATTCCCAAATCAAGGAATCTATAAATAACTATCAACAACTTCACACAATAAACCTGTCACTTCATTCTCTGGCGCCCAGGGTCATGGCTAGCGATGCCAAATTCTTCGCCCGAGGAAAGATTCAGGAGTTCCGGAAGGTTTGATTGATTCTACATTGTCCCCGCACCAGAAACACACATGTGAGAATTAGGAGCTCGAAGAGGCCGAGTCGACAAAGGACAAGAAATTCATTAAGCGAAAGACGGTACTCAAGAAGATAGTAGCCAATATCACTATGGGGAACGACAGTGAGCTGGACAGTTGCTTTCGGCTTCTCTCTTGCTTCTGCTGATGGTTTGTGAAGTGTCAGCACTCTTCCCCGACATTATTCGATGCATGCCGATCCAGGTCCTGGAAATCAAGAAGAGTACGAGGTCCATATGAACTTCACGTACTTCCTATCATTATTGACTCGGACGCCAATGCTCATTCTAGTGGTTTATCTTTTCCTTGTGAGCTATGGTCGCAGTAAACCTGATAGTATCTCAATCGCCATGCCGTCCCTTCTCACCGTAAGTTGGCACATATACTCGCTTTTTTAGTATAAATACTGAGGGATGGTTCTTCGGGCAGGATTGTAATGATCGGAATCCCCTGATTCGTGCCCTTGCAATACGGACGATGTCTTACATACCGCTGCCCATTGTTCTCAGCGGTCTTCGTGAACCATTGCGGCATTGCTTGAAGGATGCAGATCCTTATGTTCGGAAGACGGCGGCGATCTGCGTAGCCAAACTATGGATCCACGATGCTCGTATTGTGGAGAAAGAGAGCTTCATCACTCAGTTACGTGACTTGCTGGCAGACCCCAATCCCACGGTCGTAGCAAACGCTGTAGCAGCATTAACTGAGATTAGCGAAAGAAGTGATGAGATAACCCTGAAGCTCAATATCACTGTCGCGAGCAAACTGCTGACAGCGTTGGCCGAAGCATCAGAGTATGTAGCCGAGGCGATCATTTCTTCTTGTTCATTGACGAACCAGTCTGCAGATGGGGGCAGGTATACATACTAGACTCACTAATGTACTTCGTCCCCCAAACACATGACGAGGCTGAACTGCTAGCTGAACGAATATCCGTCCGTCTCCAGCACGCAAATTCTGCGGTAGTGTTGACGTCAATAAAAGTAATCCTATACTTGATGAACTACATGGGTAATTCGGAGCTCAAAGATTCTCTATGTCGGAAAATGGGGCCTCCTTTAGGTCAGTGATCCAAGAATCGATACAAGGAAACTTCCTGACGTCTTATATAGTTACGTTACTATCGGCTGGCCCTGAAGTCCAATATGTAGCGTTACGCAATATTTTGCTAGTCATACAAAGGCGGCCAGCCATACTGCGGGACAGTGTGAAGGTCTTCTTCTGCAAATACAACGACCCCGTGTACAACAAATTAGCCAAGCTGGAAATTATGTACCGCCTGTCTCATGCCGAGAATGCGAAGATTATCCTTGCGGAGTTGCAGGAGTAAGCGACCATCTAGGCTCTCGATGCGCAACACTGACTGTGCAACCTGACAGGTATGCCACGGAGGTTGATATCGATTTCGTCCGCAAGTCCGTGCGCACTATCGGTCGGCTTGCAATCAAGGTTCCAGCGGCTGCAGACCTGTGCATTCAGACTTTACTACAACTTCTCGAAACAAAAATTTCCTACGTCATTCAGGAAGTTGTCGTGGTCATCCGCGACATCTTTCGACGCTACCCAAACAAATATGAATCAATTATCCCCACCTTGTGCGAGAACATGAATGAATTAACGGATCCTGAACCAAAAGCCGCCATCATATGGATCATCGGCCAGTATGCAGATCGGATCGAAAATGCCACGGAGTTACTTGATGAGCTCGCTTTCTCTTTCCTCGAGGAGCAGACTGAGGTCAGTGGTCTCTCCCAGGTCTTCCGATCCCTCTTGACGCCATTAATAGGTTCAGCTCGCCCTCCTCACCGCTGTAGTTAAGTTATTCATCCAAAAACCCGATGCCTCAAAAGAACTAGTGTCCAAGGTCCTGCGCATTACGACAGAAGAGATTGATAACCCGGACCTTCGCGATCGTGGCTTTATCTACTGGAGACTTTTATCCACGAACGCCACCGCTGCCAAGGTGATTGTCTTGTCCGACAAGCCGCCAATCTCCACCGAGACGGACAGAATGGATAGAGGGACATTAGATCAACTCCTGCTACATACTGGTACCTTGGGTTCCATTTACCACAAGAATCCCGAGGCGAGTCCCCCTTTTTCGCTCATACCTCCTCCTATCCATTCTAAGCCTTTGTGCAGACCTTCATTCGGTCAGCAAAAGGAAAGCAACTTCCTGACAGCCCTGCATTGAATTCTGCATCTCGCGCAGTGCTTATCCGATTGCCTGATGAATCGGATCTGGGGCCCCGACGAATGCCAGAATATCGGCCGACGCCTGGGGGACCGTCAGACTTTGCTGCTGCTCATCAAGGACTTCTCATTGGACCGGACAATACAACAGGAGTTGCAGGGGATGATATGGACCCTCCAGAACAAGAAGAGTCTCTTCTTGGGAGCCGTGACGCTGGTGACGAAGCAGCCAATACCGATCACGAATTCACTCCGTCCCCGATGGCGACAACTCCTAATTTCGCTAGTGAGAGTCCCAACGTACCGGTTCAAGCGGCTTACGATCCCTATGCCAACCTTGATGGCCTTTTCCGAACTCCTCAGCCGCTAAACGTCCCTGCAACAAACGGAAGGAGGGGTCCTCAAGATGATCTACTGCTCTGATCTAACGCTTCGTATACCCATTGTTGTTATGATAGTATGTTACCCCTAGTGCATTTTAGGATAATTGGACAGGGAGGTCAGGATACCTGAATCGCAAAGTGCCAGAGTTTTTTTTCTCGATTATGGAAACTCGCGGGACAAAGCAAAAGGATCTGTATGTGCGTGGGAGGGCCCCCACAGATATTATGCATATCTTCTCAAGGGTTAAGGATGTTTGAAACCGCAACTACAAGGGCCGTTTCAGTTACATTATCCCTAAAAGTTTATCCTCCTGGAGAACATCGGCCACATCTCAGCAGTGGAACTTGCAAGTGGATGTCATTATCTATGTATCCTGTGCGTGAGATTACATTGCGAATGAGGGAAACTAATGCAGCACGAATCCTAGCAGTGCCTGGAAAGAAATGATATGATAAAGCACAATTACTCTGACTCGTGAATTTCGACTTCAGCCTTCAGCCAAGACCAGAAATCCTCTTGTTCTTTCTCCTCATCTTTCGTCACTTTGGCGCGTCCAATACGTGCCAAGGGTGTGGGATTCTGGAGGCGAGGACACCAGTAAGTAAGAAGCCTTGTACTTGCCCCCATCGACACGGTCGCGAAGGCGGCGATACCCACCTCATTGAATGATGAGCTGCCATACAAAGATGATATAGCGCCTCGGGAAACCGGCCACAACATCCAGCTCTAATGGGAAAAAATACTCATTACTCATATATGGTAAAAGCATAACGTGGGCCCTGAGCTAAAACCCCAGATATGCATCACTCACAATGAAACTCGAAATTAAAATGGACCTCTCTTGATGAGAACGGGCCATGAAGGCCCCTTCACGCAGGAAGATGGAGATAAGTCCTTGCGGGCCGTACTTTCGGGCGAGCGCATCGGAGAAAAGAGATTCTTCTTGAAACTAACGTAGGTGACGTTGGAATCAAAAGGTCTTTTTAGAAACGTCAAAGGCGGGCTGACCTGGCTGCGACGGGGAGCACCGAACGTTTTCGTGACTACGGTGAAGTGCGGGGCAATGGAGCGAGGTATTCTTCCGTTGTTTTCGAGAGTCGAGATATTGATGACACGAGGTTTGCCATCCAAACACATGGAATCGGCCGTATTAATCAAATTTGGGGTAAGGATTTGGAGAAGATAGAACCGTCCGAGGATGTCCGTGTTCGCTCTTTCATCTAATTGGCTCCGTTTCGGCGTTTGGCCTGGAGGGCCCAGTGCTCTCGAGGAGAGGAACAGGAAGTCCAGCCGTGTTTCCTTTCTGACATGAAAATGAACCTATCAGACAGTATTATCAGGCAAACGATTGTTGTACGCTACTTCAGAAACTCGCGAGCAGCAGCTTCGACTGTACGGAGATTGGAGAGGTCGATAGGTAGCCAGGGGGCGGCGCCCTTTGCCGTTATCATCTTGAGCTCTGCGCTCAGTCTCTTACCGATGTTTGAAGCCTGACACCCTAAATAGACCCTCGCGTTGCGCTCCAAGAAGACACGCGCTATCTCCTTGCCTGTAACGGGTGTGCATGCATGAAAGGGTTCTTAAAGGTCTGGATTGTGAGTTTGACGCACCAGTGTCCGTGTCCGCTCGTGTCACAAATACGACTCTGTTGGCTAAGTCAGGGATATCGTCCAGAGCAGCCCTATCGGGGGTGGATGGCGGAGATGGACTGTCCATCAATAAATCAGATAGATCGCTCATGGTCCAACGAGATAGCCACGAAGGGGACCCAGGTCAGACGAAGTGGGCGACCAACAGGGTTTACAACTTTATATACTACGAAATGTGGTTGAGAAGTTCCCCAAAACCGAATCCGAGAAACCTCATTTAGACCACAACCGAATGGATGTCTTCTTTACTCTATGGGGCGCTATCAGCAATCGAAGGCTCAACAGGGGGGAAGTTTGTTCCCAATCACTACGAAGGTGTAGAAGTTCGGAACTACGTATCCATCATTTCAACAGTGAATGGGACCATCATTTAGAGACCTAAGACGGAAATAGGCAGAGTCCAAACGATGCGGAGGAGCACACGACTCCGTGGGAGTTAGGAGGATTTCACTACATCAGTAGCTTCTACCGACGCAACCCAAAACGCCGGTCGACGGCTTCGGGAACTGGCTGCCGCATGCTCCAACAGCGTTATTTGAGCAGTTCTTATCGGAAGTCATGGTTTTTGCCGCCGAGATATGTTCAATTAGACAAATATCGGCGCGAATGACACTGCAGTATTTGTAAAGTTTCTCAATATGCAAATAGGGGGCATAGCTGGTGAGACCTGTATTGGAAAAGTGCTCGAGAAAGTGCGATAACATTATTTGACTGATTCCGACGAGCCCTGTTGACTCTCGGGCGCCGTTGTTGGTTGATCGAGCCACCCCCCCTCCTCGTTTTCACAACGGACTCTCACAGCTACGAATGATGCTGGAAAATCCGATTCTCCGTTACTGGGGCCATGCTATGGTGGTAGTATTTCGTCCGATGTTACGCCGAGGTCAGGGTCCTTACCTGACCAAGCAGATAAGTCCATGATACGGATGCCCGGCTGTGACGCGGATGTGATTGGTCCCTCAAATAGATGGGACGCATTTGCCTCCCATATATAGATATGTCACTGGAAAATTACTGGTGGCCCAGGGGGTTGGTCGCGAGAGCAGAACCTACGAAAGAGGGGTCGGATAGAGGGTGTGGACGAATTTGACCCCGTCCTCCTCAGGTACACTATTGCCAACTGCGGATAAACCAATGCTGGCACCGTGTTTGTTAAGCGACGAGCATGAGACGCTCCTGCAGTGGGCTCGCAGGGAACTGCAGTAAACACAAGGACGGTGGGCTCGGCAGTCCACCATCAGTCATAATCCCTGACCGATCAACTTGCTTGGTCGGCCGCCATCCCGAATAGATGCTGGCGCCGCTCCGAGACCGGGGCAATCACTCCAACTTAGAAAAGCGATCTACTGACAAAGTTGGGTGTTGTGGGTGGCGTCACGCCTCCATTTGGAAGAACGCGCGCGTGAACACACGACGAAGCACAATGGTGTTGTGAAAGAAGCGAAAGGCATTGCGGCTCTCTTACAGAGCAAGGCGCGCGCAAAATCTAACATCAATAGCAATGCCATTGCAGGATGGGCTTTGCGGCGGCCCCACCGCTAATCGGCGATGCTCGCTAAGCACGACGCGCGGCATCTTAGCTAAGTCGGCTTCCATGTTCACTAGCCACCGCCTCAAATGGGACGGACCCCTAACATAAGTGAGTGTTTCCACACTGATACCGTAACATCAAAACCCTGTTCAGGTGAGAGTGAACACCTGTGTAGGGCAACCAGCGTACGCGTAGGCAGGCGACCAGCAGGCTTTACCAACGCGGTCGCTGGGCTAATCTGGGAACTCGAATTATACCCCGAGTGAGATGATCAGCGCGTTGATTGATCTGCCAACTACAGCAGGCAGCAATACACAGCAACCCATAGTGGGGTTCAAAAACCGTCCGCAGTGTTCAACAAGACATAATTGAGACGGCCGACTCCGCCACAATACCCATGGTGATATTACGTAAACCCTCGTCAATCCCTAAATAGACAATATTCCTTGTCCACACACACAGATTGTGTGAAAGAAACGTGCGCTCTCCCTTGGAAATCCAATGCTCAAAAAGGTCAGGGCGGTACGATTTATTACAACACCATGTATGTACGTTGGAGGGTTTTTGTACATCCTCCGCAATGTTCGAGATATACTACTATACTACCAATCCGTCCGGAATGAACATTCGCGGCTCGTCGCAGAAAATCCGTTCCTTCCCTCCGAGGGGGGAGAGGGGCGTTGGAGGACAAAGGTAGGGCAACTGCCTGGGCGACGGTCGGCTACGCACATGCCAAAAACAAATGCGAGACCGCTCAGGGCACGGATCTGCATTTGAGAACTCCATCTGCACCCTCAATCATGCTCGGTGAGAGATAAGCAAAATTTCTTCCCCCTAGCTGATCTCTCAATGCGAGGCTGTGACAAATGGCGTCGGACAGTCGCCGGTCATCAGTTTACAAGACCAAAACGACGGAATTTCATTCTAATTCGAGGACTCATGATATCCTTCAGGTTTGATGTAACGGGATTCGGGACGAGGTGCCTAACGGGTCCCTAGCTGGAAAAAGCGCAGCAGTGGCATCGAAAACAACTTGGGGGGTGGAATGCATTACTTCGGCACATCAAGCCATTAGCTATACGACAATGATGGATAGATAGATAAATTTCACTAACAAATGCGCACCCATTGAGAGAGATCCTCTTTACGAAAAGACAAAAGAGCCGTAGAATAAGACAGGAGAGAACAGGAACGAAAAACAGGCAAGGGCATGTTGGCGTGATGGCAAACATAGGTTTACTCTGTCGGAGCAACCTTCTTGAAGACAAATCCGATATAGATGTCTGTTGTTAAAAAATATTGAGTCGTCCCACAGTCCCTGCAGTAAACACAAATTACTCACTGGCAGCTTCCCACTGATCATTGTCCAAGAAACTTTCCCCTTTCGAATCAACAACGTTCATTGTTTGCAACATTGCTGCGAATTCTGGACTCTCCTGCTCGCTCTGGTATATATCGTGAAATTCCTTCTTATAGTCAAGCTCAAGGCCATAGTCCTTCGCAAGCGCTACGAAAGGATCCCATTGAACAACGTATTCGGGTGCGTCAACAGCATCCTTGAGATAAAAATTGTATTTATGTCCGTAGGGATGTGCGCCTTTGGCCGGAGGATGTCTTGATTCGAACCGAATCTGATAGACCTCATTGCCAAAAGAGAGTTCTTCCTCTTTGTCCCCCAGCTTTTTTAACCGCTTCCTGAAACAGAAGATCAACATTTGAATACGAACGTGCGAAACGCGAAAATGAAATACAGCCCCTTTCAAGCCTGACACTCACAGTAGGTATTTCGCATTAGGTATCGTACCAATAAACACACCTCCGGGGCGAAGGTGATCCGTCGCATTCTTGAGCATCATACGCACTTTCTCTTCGTTCTCGAACGCGTAGTGCATGCAAAATTGCATCGATACAACATCGAAAGCAGTCAACAACGGAGCAGGTACTACATCCGCCAGCGGATGCTACAAACCCCCAGAAACATCCGAGTAAGTACCCGCCTCATGTCGAGGTTGTCAGAGTGAAATGGAATAGGGGAAAAAAGACGATATGGAGGCTCACTCACAGAATAACAATCTAATTCGAAGAACTCCGCTTGAAACTGTTTCCGCTTCTGATCTCTCCACCGGGTACGTGCCTGCTCTATTGATACACCCGCTATATCCACACCGACGAAGAGTGCTATATTCGCTTTAGCCCATTTACCTAGATCCCCGCCTTTCCCACAACCAACGTCCAATACACGCCCTAGATGTTTTGGTTGTTTCCTCTGGCTGACGGAAACGAAGGGTGGCGGCTTCGAGTTCGTCTCCTCGATCGGCGGTCGTGCGAACTTGGCGATCATCACGGCTTTGATCCAGTTGTTAAAGTTCTTCAGCCCGATGATGGGAGAATCTTTGCGTTTAAGTTTACCCACTTCCGGCCGCTGATTGTAATGCTCTGCCACAAGCTCGGCATTTTCACGATGTGAGGGATGAAGGAGACGCTCATGATCCGAGGTAAAGTCGTCCGGCGCAAGACGTTTACTACTTCGTGGGGTTGGTTCTTCAGTGATAAGATGTGGTTGAGCCTGATTGGCGTCGGGGACTCGAGATGGGGACCAGGAACCCGAAGTTAATGCTACGCTGCTTTGTGACCCATGCTCTTCCATTGCATCAGCATTGTTAGTCGGCTGGAACGATAACACGCCTTTACCCGCAGCAGCGGCAGGCGGATAACGTAAGGGATTCCTACTTGTCCGTTTCAAACGCTGAGCTTCTTCTGGGAGGATAGGGACAAGAAGAGAAGAGGCTGGTGTTATTCGTTTGCGCGGGTTGTAGGGTGCAGGGGGAGGGGGAGGAGGAGGGGCCATGATCGTGGAAATCGTGGGAGAAGCACGCGGGAGGATGCTGGGTGATGTAAGAGGGGATAACGTAGTAGGAGCGACCGAGCGGCGTTCTGAAACTATTAGCGTTGGTGAGTTAGTAATGGATCGCTGAGTTGAGCCGGCGCTATCCAAGGGTTTAGAAATGTGATGATTCTCAAATGCCACTTGCATTGCTTCGCCAAGGGGTTTTGGCAACGCTTGGTCGGTTAATGCTGGCGATGCATCGAGGCGGAGCGCGTTTGGGAAGTAACCTGAGGCGTTCGAAGAAGAAGAGGAAGGACGGGGAGTAGTTTCGAAGAGCGGACTAGAGGGTTCGTCGGGGTGATGAACAGGATCGAATCTAGGGCGTTTCTGGGTTGGTACAGTGGTAATGGGAGTGGCTAGAGGGGGTTCCTTGTCATTGAGAAGCATGTTAACGTCCAATCGGCGGATAGCAGGGGATTGTGAGTGGGCATCTCGGATCGGGTCGTACGGCATCACGAGAGCGCGAAGAGTGATTTATTTAGCCAGGAACCGCCAGCGTGACGGTCGAGAATAATGGATGATTTGTGGCTGGTGAGCAAGAGTTCTCGGGCGTGTCGAACTGACGCACTCGAAAAAAGAGTCAAGAGATCTGGATGGCGCCGAACGCGTCAACACAGTCCCTGACAGTCAAAACCATCCAACCTCCTCGCCGTCTTCATCATTCCCTGGCCCGCCTACCTCATCGTAGGACATAGTGAAGCCGTACAAGTGGAAATATGTAAAACACAAAAACAATGTATCCGTTCTATATAGGACCACAATGGAGAAATACTTTCTTACTTGCCACTGGGGTTGAACGATTGGCCCCGTTGGCGAGAGGCCTGAGAGGCAGATCGCTGGTTCCACAACAAAACGAGCCTTCTCCTTGTTCCTGAACGTGTAAACGCTTGACCCGCCGCTTTTTTGAAAAGCCGCGGTCCTAACACCGAGCCCAGTCAAGTTAAGCGCTGAGAGCAACAACTTGCTCGTTTGCTGGTTGCGTGCAACTCATATGGTGTTAGAGGCAACCTATACAACCTGGGACTATGTCCGCTGGTCCACCCTGCTCCTCGCTTCGGGATGGTATGGTGCCTTTTGGGGAATTAGCATGTTGGGATGGTCCGTCGCGTGAGTACAACCTTCCTCTCCATCCTGGCAAATCACCCGGCCCTTGCTCCCCTGCACATGGAGCTTACGTTCGGGAAACCTTTTCCCTCTTCCGGTACAGTCGGGCTGTATATACTCGCCGCCCACGTTCGCCGTTGGCTTCAGCACGCCCAGACACTCCTGTGCCTGGCGTGTCGATCATTCGTCCTCTCAGAGGGCTAGACCCAAACTTGTATGAAAATTTGGAGTCCTCCCTTAGGCAGGAGTACCCCAACTTCGAGGTTATCTTCGCCGTGCAAGACCCGGATGACCAAGCGTTGAAAGTCGTGAGAGACCTCATTGCCAACTATCCATCAGTGCCTACTCAGATAATTGTCGGTGAGCATGGTGATTTTTTTGTTATCCCATCATGATTCTAATTTATGTTCATGGTATTGTTCTGCCAGGTAATGAGGTCGTTGGCAGCAACCCCAAAGTTAACAATCTTGTGCGGTCGTTCCAGCAAGCTCGCCACAATATAATTTGGATTCTAGACTCAAACGTATGCACTGAGTCCGGGACACTCACGCGTTCAGTGGACGCATTGACGCGGCCATCTCCCCGCTCAGGGTCACTTCCTACCACCGTTCAGCCCACGCGCCGTTCGCGCGTCGGCGTTGTCCACCACGTTCCCTTCGCAATGACCTATGGCGCCTCTCAATCACTTGGCTCGCGTCTAGAGGAAGCTTTCTTGAACACTACTCATGCGAAAATGTACATTGCCATCAACTACCTCGCCATCGAGTCTTGCGTCATGGGTAAATCCAACATGTATCGCCGCTCGGACATTGAACGCCTCACTGCATTACCTTCATCTCGCGGTCAATATAAGAGACAGAGAATTACCGACACGGGCGAGCCAGAACCGCCGATTTACCCACCAGAGATCATCACCGGCCTTCCCGCATTTGGTGAGTTTCTCGCGGAAGACAACATGATCGCGGCCTCGATGATGCATGAACTGGGTTTATCGCACGGTATGAGCTGTGATGTTGCTATTAATGCCCTCGGGCCGATGTCAGTTTATGACTACATTGAGCGAAGAGTTCGTTGGATTCGCGTTCGAAAACACATGGTCCTGACCGCCACGCTCCTCGAACCGTTCACCGAATGCCTAGCCTTGCTGTTCATTGGGTGGTACGTCATCTCCGTCAGTGGTATTGTACCGTTCTGGGCCTTCGCGTTGGTCCACATTGGCGGGTGGCTGGCATTGGATTTGGGCGTTTACGCTGCTGTTGCTGGACATCCTTTACCGGCATCAAAGCGATTTGCGTTCTTATTTGCCTGGCTGCTCAGGGAATTGATGGCGTTTCCTATATGGCTGTACGGTGTGCTTGGGAGTGATGTGGTTTGGCGTGGGCAAACCTACACAGTTCGACGAAATGGGAAAGTGCGCAGACGGGAACAGGATTCTGCAAAGTATCTGCCTGGTAGGACATTGCTTGGGGTTGTTTTTCCCTAGTACTTGTACTCTCTTCGATTCTGTGATGATGGGAACAATATTGCTGTGATGTCCAGGAAAATTGAATTGTGACCCTAATTGGGCAATTCGAATGTTTTGTGCCTGTTTTGAAAACGCACCCATCAACTTCGCCCGAGCCAAGCACTGCGATTTAACAACTCACTCCAATGGCTGCTGACCTTGTCCGCCTTTCGGAAAAACTGGAAACATGCATTCCTGGAAAAACGCCCCTGTCACCCAAGACTTCCACCCCGGATTGGTTCAGCGCAGAATCGATCGCGAGAAATCTCGCAAATGCTCTTCGATCCAAGGACTCGATAGGTTCGTATTGCCTCCCGCCTTTCTGTTTTGAACTTTTGGAAGCTTATGCATGACGGAATGCGTATAGATAATCATGGAATTATAGGGGGAACGAGCGTCCCCTTTTCCATGACGACCTTGTTGAAGTATTCTCAAACAAGCGCCGACAAAACAACCGAACCTGTTATTTCAAGGACCAGTGCTAGCGCCGTCTTTGAGATCTTACGCGTTAGTGCAAATCTTTGCATGGATCATGGTGAGTAAAGCGCGAAGTTTTGATACCCTTCATGAATGGCATCGCGACGGTTGATTTGGTTATTGTTCCCTCGGACCCCATTATTGCGCACGTCGTTTTATGTTGGGGTAGACATCAACAGAGGTCGTCTTTTGGATGCAGAGTTTCCTCAGATTGTCCTTTCAATCCTGAGAAGTTACGTCGCTCTTTTGGAAAAGACTCCTGCTTCTTCGACCCTTCCCGATCCCGCCTCCATACTATCATTACAAGATTTAAAGATCGTGAAGACGGCATTCGGTTTCTTGCTGAACGCTGGACTAGATTACAGTGGGTTCCCTTCATTCACTCATTGGGACCCTGAGGAAGCTAACCCTGGAGTTAGAACCTGTGCAGAGTGCTCTGAGGGAGATGAAGACGCAGCAACTAGTTCTAAGCCTCGCTTCCTCGATATATCCACCTGGCGTATGGAGAATACCGTCCAAGATACCACAGACAGAACTCGCCGAGGTGTGGTCCTGGCGGTCTGGGATAGCCGCATGGTCCTGGCGCGTTCTAGAGGTTTTGGCCCAATCAGACAATGGTCAGGAACTCATGTCATTTTGTTTAACTGCTCCTTGACTCCCTTACAGATGTGGCATGGGAAGCAACATCTCTTAAATCATTTACCCAATCGCTAAATTCATTCATTCCTCCAT
Source organism: Cantharellus anzutake (assembly GCF_015039405.1). Classification (NCBI taxonomy): domain Eukaryota; kingdom Fungi; phylum Basidiomycota; class Agaricomycetes; order Cantharellales; family Hydnaceae; genus Cantharellus; species Cantharellus anzutake. Next base: position 67,119 of record NW_024067258.1, read on the forward strand.
TCCCATCCTCCACGCCCCCATTCGCGTCCTCGGACGCACAACTCCGAAAAGCGCTCATAAACACGGATGTTGATACACTCCAAGAATACGCCGTTCAAATAGAGGCTCTCCCCTCAGAGGATGATGACTTCAGAGGGAAACTGATCACACCTATCAATTCATCACGTAATGCACTGAATGAACCGAATACTCCACTTACACAATTACTCGTCTTTATCGAACGTGGTGAGCCACCTTCATATTGGAACGACGAGAGTGAGAATGAAAGGAAGGGATGGGGGAAGACATTTGGGTTTTGTAAAGGGGCAATCATCCGAGGGATCGTTAATCTTGCTGGAGAAGAGGCGCAAGTGAACGTATTATGGGGTCAGAATGATCCACTTGGGGGGTGGTTCGTTCAGAAAATGGTTCATTGGGTTAAGGACTACCCTGCCGCCGTTGAGGCGCGACGAGACGAGGAGCGGGATGATCTGGTGATTTGTGCGACTTTGTGTTTAGGGAACTTAGCGAGAAGGGGTGGGTTTTGGCTTTGGTTTCGAGACGCCGGGGACTCTGACCCCTTCTCTTTTTTAGAAGCTCGATGCGTTGCATTGGTGCAGCCTCCGGTGTCACTCGTTCCGAATTTATTAAACTTGCTTGATCCGAAGATGGATCTCAAGCTCAAGCATGGTGTTCTTGGACTTTTGAAGCACTTGTCACAACCTCAAAGGAATCGCAATTATCTGGGGGAACTCGGTACTATCGAGGCTATCATTCGTTCGAAAGTATGGGATAATGCAGCGGATTTGGCGGATGTTGTACAATTGTCTGCGATTGGAATCGTCAAACACCTCGTTACCAGTCATGGTGTGTCATTGATGATGACTCCTTTTAATTGGGGCATCGCACTAATTACGGTGTATTGCTTAGTTTGGAATGCCTTGAAGTTGTTCGTGGAGCCTGAGAATAATGGCGGCGCCGATTCCAAAGGAATAGACCAAATTCTGGACCTTATCCGTCGCACAGATTCTTTGGCTATCCGGAATGAAGCAACTCGGATTTTAGTAAACCTCATCAAAACGCTGTGGATCCCACCTACACCTTCATCTTCACCTTCAGTCTCACACCCACCTCCCTTTCCTCCACCTTTCTCTGCGGCAGCGGCAACGTCACCGACAGCATCTCCTATAAATAACAATCGGACTCCGACCACCTCAAGTTTGATCACTGTAGCCACGACAGGTGTTAGCGGTGTTGATGATTCTGCAGTAGTGAGTTCATTGAGGAAGAACGCCTTTGGAGCTCTAACGTGTGAGGAAGTGGCGGATGCGTTGGGTGAGATGATTGGGAGAAACGTGAAGTATCCTGTGCTGCTGAATGAGGGGATTATGGCGTTGACGTTGTTGGCTAGCCCTGTTGCTGGAGGTATGTAATCCGCTTCTGCTCCCTGTCCCCATTTCCTTGCGTCCCTCGTCGTCCCCCTTAGCGCACTCGCTTGCTATCTCATTGGCGCTGTGTGCCTTCATTAATCTTTCCCCCGTTGCTGGGGAACCCCCATTGTCGATTCGTCTCCATTCCACGTTTTGTTTTTCCCTTTTCTCACCTAGGGGGCAGCCCGAGGCGCAAGGAACCCGAGATCCTTACTGACCAAAACCGTTTCCCTCTTTCTCCCCTCGGGTCGGGCATACGTGCACTATGGCGATGGTGACGGTGGGGTTTGTAGTATCTCACGTTCTTTCAGCCCTTGTTGTGCCTCTTGGGCCCGAGCAACCACAGCAACCGCAACAACAAGGGCAACCTCAACAGCAATCGTCTCTACCGGGAAGTACTTCCGAAGAAGCCACGGCTGTCGCGCCGGGTTTGAGGCTGAATACGAATGTGGGGGCTTCGGTTCTTAATGGTGTGTAATTGTCTTCTATTTTCATCTTCATTCTCGTCTTCTCTACTTTTGGTACAGCTTGGTATTTCATATGACATTTAATTCTAACCGCTTCTTCAGGTGCCGACACTCAATCACCAGCCCCTCAAACGCAGCAAACACAGCACCCAACGATTTCAATACCGTTAGATATGATACTTTACATATTAGGACCTAAGGGGAAACAACTCTTCCCGCCTGAACTTAGATCGAATGCGTGCTCACTCTTAAGTAGTGTTGGGAGAAAGGATGCCGAGGTTTCGAATTTATTGTCTTCATCTTCTGCGACGGCCGTGACCGAATCGAGTGGGAAGGGGAAGGTGGGCTTGCTGAACGAAGTGAAGAGGAGAGCTAGACCTATTATTCTCGCGCTTGTTAATGAGCAGGGTGGCTTTGGTGGAGGTGTCGGAGGGGGTGATAGCGTACCGATATCGCCTGTTTCGACTACTTCTACGGGCACGGGGATAATTGGGGGGAGGAATCCGCAGCTTGTTAGGAATGCTGCATTAAGGACGCTTTCTGTTTGGGGTAGGGCTTAGTGGCAGGTTGGGTGGATACTCAAGGTGCAAGAGTGCGTTGGAAGGCGAACATCGTGGGGTTTGGGTTGCGATTGTTTTCTTTGATTGCTTAGTGTTACGTTAAGTACGTATACGTGTGCTTGTACTAGTGTTGTCTCCGTGTTCTTTTCCCCCACTTGCTCATCCATGTTTGCTATATTTCTTGCAGTATTGTCATGCATAGGGTTTGCTGTGTGGCGAACTGTACACGTCATGATCCGCATACTCACATCAAAAGGGAATTAATGAACGTATGGTGCCTAAAGCGGTGACCATATAGCATGATCATGGGTTTGTCAGGTCATCAGACCGCTCACATGTAAGATACGCGTAAATTAGCAGAAGTTCGAGCAAAGAAACAAGCGATTTGGAACTGTGGGGTATCATTAAAAATTCATTCGTCGCGAAGAGCCCGTTGGCCACGGTAGTCCTATAACACGCTTCTATGGTTGCAGAGCTTGTTCTTCAAACAACTAAGTCCATTCCTGGGAGTCTATGTCGTAGCTTCCATTTAGGCACTTAATAAGTACATCATCAGATTGTTCTACAACACCATGCCTCATTCGCGTTCCTCACAATGTGTGGCAAGGAACAAGCCTCAAGTCATTCCTTTCTGGGTTCTTCAGACCTCCGTGGCCCAGTCGAACCAGGCGTCCGCGCATGCAAGTAGGAAAAGCAAAACAACTGGAATTAGAATTGAAAGATGCAACTCCAATTTGTTATGGGTGCAAGCGCAGCCAGTGAACTCTGTCGATAGTTTGCAATCAAAAAATGAGGTTGGATTTTTTTGGTGTTCTCGAGCCGAATATCCGATTCAAGCGTGCACAGAGAGCAAAATGAAAATGTAATAACAAAGAGAACACGCTCAAATGTGGACCATTTGTGCCTCGGAATGACGTCCGAGATTGGAAAGAGCATTGCGTAGATTTTCGAGTGAGTTGGCCAAATCCGGGGTGTATGCTCCTGGATTAACAGCAACTAGCTGGCGCCAGATTTCGACACATTCTTCTATGAATGGGAGCGCCTCTGAGTGCCGTCCGAGATCCGAAAGAGAATAAGATAGATTGTTAAGTGACATGGCCAAATATGGGGTGTATGATCCTGGGTGAACAGCAACTAGCTGGCGTCGGAGTTTGACACTTTCTTCGATGAATGGGAGCGCCTCCGCGTGCCGTCCGAGATTGGAAAGTGCAATACATAGATTGTTGAGTGACATGGCCAAATCCGGGGTGTATGATCCTGGGTTAATGGCAACTAGCTGGCGGTAGAGTTTGACACTTTCTTCGATGAATGGGAGTGCCTCCGAGTGCCGTCCGAGATTGGAAAGAGCATTACGTAGGTTGTTGAGTGACATGGCCAAATCCGGGGTGTATGATCCTGGGTTAATGGCAACTAACTGGTGGTAGAGTTTGACGCTTTCTTCGATGAATGGGAGCGCCTCCGAGTGCTGTCCGAGATCTGAAAGAACAATACGTAGATTATTGAGTGACACGGCTAAGTCCGGGGTGTATGATCCTGGGTGAATGGCAACTAGCTGGCGTCGGAGTTTGACGCTTTCTTCAATGAATGGGAGCGCCTCCGAGTGCCGTCCGAGATTGGAAAGTGCAATACATAGATTGTTGAGTGACATGGCAAATCTGGGATGTAAGATCCTGGGTTAACGGTAACTAGCTGGCGGTAGAGTTTGATGCTTTCTTCGATAAATGGGAGCGCCTCCGAGTGCCGTCCAAGATCCGAAAGAGCATTGTACAGATTGTTGAGTGACATGGCCAAATCTGGGGTGTATAATCCTGGGTTAACACCAACTAACTGGTGGTAGAGCTTGATGCTTTCTTCGATGAATGGGAGTGCCTCCAAGTGCTGTCCGAGATTGGAAAGAGCCAAATATTGATCGTTGAGTGACATAGCCAAATCCAGGGTGTATGATCCTGGGTGAATAGCAACTAGCTGGCGTCGGAGTTTGACACTTTCTTCGATGAATGGGAGTGCCTCCAAGTGTTGTCCGAGATTGGAAAGAGCCAAATATTGAAAGTTGAGT